>NC_071624.1:22307111-22464611 GCF_014839835.1 Dryobates pubescens | reverse complement strand
AGGGGAGAGGTTAGGGCAAATGCTGCTATCTAAGAAATCAGCTGATAAAGTGTCTTGGCTGGAAAGGACTTGTGTTTGGATGGCAGCACTCCTCCTGGTCCCTGTGGAGGGCGTCCTGGCCTGGAGCAGGAAGAGTGTGGCCAGCAGGAGCAGGGAAGTCCTTGTGCCCTGTGCTCAGCACTGCTTAGGCCACACCTTGAGTCCTGTGTCCAGTTCTGGGCTCCTCAGGTTAGGAAGGATGTTGAGATGCTGGAAGGTGTCCAGAGAAGGGCAACAAAGCTGGGGAGGGGTCTGGAGCACAGCCCTGTGAGGAGAGGCTGAGGGAGCTGGGGTTGCTTAGCCTGGAGAAGAGGAGGCTCAGGGGTGACCTTCTTGCTCTCTCCAACTCCCTGAAGGGAGGTTGGAGCCAGGTGGGGGTTGGTCTCTTCTCCCAGGCAAGCAGCACCAGAACAAGAGGACACAGTCTCAAGCTGTGCCAGGAGAAGTTTAGGCTGGAGGTGAGGAAGAAGTTCTTCATAGAAAGAGAGATTGGCCATTGGGATGTGCTGCCCTGGGAGGTGATGGAAGCCTCATGCCTGGAGGTGTTTGCAGCCAGGCTGGATGTGGCTGTGAGCAACCTGCTGTAGTGTGAGGTGTCCCTGGCCATGGCAGAGGGGTTGGAACTGGCTGAGCCTTCAGGTCCCTTGCAACCCTGACAGTTCTGTGATTCTGTGATTCCAAAGTTTGGAGGTAGATCTTTCCCACAGCCAGCCCAGCATCTCCACTTATTCTGGGGAGGGCCTTCAAAGAAGCACACTTGGCATGTGCTGCTTGGCCACTACTCACCCATGCTAAGCAGAGCAAACCACATCCCTCAATGGGACTCTGAGCCATGTAGCCTCTGCTTGCTAGGGTCCTGTGAGGCCAGTGCCACCTTGGCTTTGCAGAGCTGGGAGGAAAGGCACAAAGCCTTCACGGCCTCTGCTCCCAGCTCGTGACCCTGCAGTGCTGTGGCAGGGCTGTGAGCCATGCTGTGCACTCACAGCCCTCTTGGTGTGAAGTGCTGCTGGGAGAGGTCCTCTGTGAGGTGCCTGCAGCAGGAGGACTGCCAGCCCTAGCTAGAAAATGCTCCTGAGCTCAGTGAATTCTTGCCTCCAGACTCCAGACACACAAGGGTGTGGAGGTGACTGATGTGTCCTCTACCCTTTAACTGCTGCTGCTGGATGAGAAGCAGCCACAGGATCTGCTCTGCCAGTTCCCTTGTGCAGGTGGAAGACTCCAGCATGGGGCCAAGAGCTGGGCTCAGCCCACTGAAATCCAGCTGGACACAAGAGCACAGGAGGCTCCACGTCAACACAAGGAGGAACTTCTTCCCTGTGAGGCTCCCAGAGCCCTGGAGCAGGCTGCCCAGAGAGGTTGTGGAGTCTCCTTCTCTGGAGCCTTTCCAGCCCCGTCTGGATGTGGAGGTGAGGATAAAGTTCTTACCAGCAAGAGTAATTGGCCACTGGGATGTGCTGCCCAGGGAGGTGGTGGAGTCCCTGTCCCTGGAGGTGTTCAAAAAGGGATTGGATGTGGCACTTGCAGCCATGGTTTAGTTGTCAGGAGGTGTTGGGTGAGAGGTTGGACTTGCTGATCTCTGATATCTTTTCCATCCTTCTTGATTCTATGATTCTCTATGTTGATGTGTTCCTGTGTGACCTGTGCTGGATTCTCTGCTCCTGCTCTGGCAGGGGGGTTGGGCTGGATGAGCTCTTTGGGTCCCTTCCAACCCCTGACATCCTGTGAGCCCGTGAAGAGGCTGAGCCTGTCCATGGCAGCCGAATCTCATTTACAGGATGATCCTTTGGGTCACCACAGTCTCCAACATGATGTCAGCATCTCCTGACACACCTGTGTGGCCTGGGCCCACGTGGAATAGAATCACAGAGTTGTCAGGGCTGGCAGGGACCTCAAGGACCATCCAGTTGCAACCCCCCTGCCATAGCCAGGGGCACCTCACACTGCAGCAGGTTGCTCACAGCCCAAGGATGTGGCCAGGAATAACTCTCAGGTTGGCCCTGGCATGAAATGCTCCCTGAAGGGCCACCTGGCTGGAAGGGGAGACTGCACTGGCAGAACAATGCAATTAGCCACTTAATTCTTAATGTTAATTAACTTTCACTTGCTCTAGCACCTTTGTCAAGGTATGGCCCTGCTCTCTGGGGTGCTCTTGGGAAAGCAATTATGTGCTAGTTGCTTTGCAATTAATTACAGCTCGGAGAAGGCTGTGGGAGGGCACCTCTTCCTGTCTGGTCTTGGAAATGCTTCATTAAAGGCCCAACAAGAAACAGAGCAATTGTGTGCAGCTTGGCTCACCTGGCAACCCTGTCCTTCTCCCCTGGGAGGAGGCAGTGGTGGGAGGTGTACATAAGAATCACACAATGTCAGAGGCTGGAAGGGACCTTGAAAGCTCATCCAGTCCAACCCCCCTGCCAGAGCAGCATCACCTAGAGCAGGGCACACAGGAACACATCCAGGTTGGGTTGGAATATCTCCAGAGAGGGAGACCCCACAACCCCCCTGGGCAGCCTGCTCCAGGGCTCGGGCACCCTCCCAGGGAAAGAATTCTTCCTCCTGTTTCCATGGCACTTCCTCTGCCTCAGCTTCCACCACTGCCCCTTGTGCTGGCATTGGGCATCCCCCAGCAGAGCCTGGCTCCAGCCCCTGGGCTCTCACCCTGCACAGCTTTAGCACCAGCAATGAGGTCACCCTCAGGCTCCTCCTCTCCAAGCTACAGAGCCCTCAGCTCCCTCAGGCTCTCCTCATCAGGAAGATCTTCCACTGCCTTCAGCATCTTTGTGGCTCTGTGCTGGACTCTCTCCAGCAGTTCCCTGAGGTCCTTCTGGAGCTGAGGGGCCCAGAGCTGGACACAAGACTCCAGATGTGGCCTCAGCAGGGCAGGGCAGAGAGAGAGGAGAACCTCTCTCAAACTACTAAGCACATCCCTTCTAATCCACCCCAGGATGCCATTGGCCTTCCTGGCCACCAGAGCACATTGCTGGCTCATGGTCAACCTCCCCTCCACCAGGACCCCCAGGTCCTTTTCCCCTTCACTTCTCTCCATCAGGTCAATCCCCAACCTATTCTGCTCCATGAGGTTCTTCTTTCCCAGGTACAAGACTCTCCCCTTGCCCTTGTTGAATTTCATTCAGTTCCTTCCTGCACAGCTCTCAGCCTGGCTCAGTCTCACTGGGTTTGAAAATAATTAAGAAAGACCAAACCCAAGAGAGTTCATTTGGTGAGGACCCCACACAGCACCTTTCCTGCTGTCCCCTGGCAGCACAGGCTGCTACAATTCCTGCTGAGAGTCTCTGGTGTTAATGAGGAGGGGTGGGTGACACCACCCTGCTGAAACAGCTCTGCAGTAGGGCTGCAAATGAATCATAGAATCAATAAGGTTGGAAAAGACCTCAGAGATCATCAAGTCCAAGCTGTCACCCAACCCCTCCTGACAACTAAACCATGGCTCCAAGTGCCACATCCAATCCCCTCTTGAACACCTCCAGGGATGGGGACTCCACCACCTCCCTGGGCAGCACATCCCAAGGGCCAAACTCTCTTGCTGGGAAGAACTTTCTCCTCACCTCCAGCCTAAACCACCCCTGGCACAGCTTGAGACTGTGTCCTCTTGTTCTGGTGCTGGGTGCCTGGGAGAAGAGACCAACCCCTACCTGGCTCCAACCTCCCTTCAGGGAGTTGGAGAGAGCAAGAAGGTCTCCCCTGAGCCTCCTCTTCTGCAGGCTAAGCAACCCCAGCTCCCTCAGCCTCTCCTCCCAGGGCTGTGCTCCAGACCCCTCCCCAGCTTTGTTGCCCTTCTCTGGACACCTTCAAGTGTCTCAATGCCCTTCTTAAACTGAGGAGCCCAGAACTGGACACAGGACTCAAGGTGTGGCCTAAGCAGTGCTGAGCACAGGGCACAATGACCTCCCTGCTCCTGCTGGCCACACTCTTCCTGATGCAGGCCAGGATGCCATTGGCCCTCTTGGCCCCCTGGGCACACTGCTGGCTCCTGTTCAGCTGCTGTCAACCACTACCCCCAGGTCCCTTTGTGCCTGGCTGCTCTCCAGCCACTCTGCCCCCAGCCTGCAGCACTGCCTGGGGCTGTTGCACTTCCCACACTGTCTGCAAACCCAGGGAGTGTTGCTGTGTGGTCCAGCACCAGGAGAGCGTTCTGCTTGAGATGTCAGAGCTTGAGTGCTGACTGCATCCAGTCCCCTGATAAAAGGTTTTGTAGGCCAAGAAATGGAAACTTGAGGCTTTAGCACTGCTGAAACCTGCTGAAGTGTTGACATTTTTAATGAAGTCATTTGGATTAACTGAGAGAGAGTGGCACTTGGAGAGGCTGCTCTGCTGCAGCCCCCCCCGTCCCTTGCACAAGGGCTCCTTTGTTTTCTGCATCCTCCCTCCCCCAGTTTCACAGTGAGCTGAGCAACTGCCACCAAAGAAACGTGCTAACTGAATAATTGACAGGGCTGTGTGCTCGGCTGTCTGCAGCGGGCAGCGCACCCCCACCTCCTGCGCTGCCCTCCGCCGAGCCCCGGGGCCGAGGGGCGCAGTGGCAGATGGGGAGAGGAGCTGCCGGGTGCCGAAGCCTCCGCTCTGCAGCCGAATCTCCGGGCGCCGCTGACCCCTGCCTACGGAGATCCCCTGGCAGGGTGGCCTGGTGGCGCCACGTCCTTGACTCCTGGGGCCCGGCCGAGAGTGAGCCAATTTGGCCGACTACCTGGCAGCCTTCGGCGGCTCTCGTCCCACCCTGGCTGGCCCCTCGCCCCTGCTCCCCCTCCTGCGCCGTTCGTGCCATACGGTGCCGTCTGCTCTCCAGCTGGCATCTCGCTCGCAGGAGCTCTGCCCTTCCACGAGCATCCTCTCGGGGAGGAGGGAACACAGGGGCCCAGGCAAACCTCTTGCTTGGGCTATTTTGGACGCTGCTGGCAGCTGGAGCGTGTTGGAGGTGCTGTGAAGCCTGGCGATGAAATGAGAGAGGGAAGGAGGAGAGAGCAGATGAGGAGAGGAAGAAAAGAGACTTCTGGGTTGTTTTTTTTCTCTCCAGCGGGGCTGCCTTCGCTGCTTCTTCATCTCCTCCCTTATCTGCTGGGTGCTGAAAAATTTAGCCTTTGTTATGCTAATGGTGCTCTCGTCAGCACAAATGGCTGCTCCCATCCTCCCCGCTGCCCCCTCCCAGCAGCACCTCCTCACTCCGGTGGAAGGACCAGGTCAGCAGAAGAGAGGAGGCCATCTCCAGCCACACAGCAGGGACTCTCTGTTTGGTGGTGCAGCTTCCACCTTTCCTCTCCCTTTGAACCTTGGAGCCCTTGTCGCTCTCTGCAGCTACCTGAGGGGAGGTTGTAGCCAGGTGGGGGTTGGTCTCTTCTCCCTGGTGGCCAGCGGCACAGCAGGAATACAGTGGGGCCAGCACAGCACTAGATCCATCCCCTGCAGCTGGCAGGGAGCTCTGAATGGATCTGTGGCAGAGAGGAGAAGCTGGGTTAATTAACAAGGCTGCTAATGAAGGTTGAAGGTTGTGTCCAGTTCTGGGCCCCTCAGTTTAAGAAGGGCATTGAGAGACTTGAAGGTGTCCAGAGAAGGGCAAGAAAGCTGGGGAGGGGTCTGGAGCACAGCCCTGGGAGGAGAGGCTGAGGGAGCTGGGGTTGCTTAGCCTGGGGAAGAGGAGGCTCAGGGGAGACCTTCTTGCTCTCTCCAACTCCCTGAAGGGAGGTTGTAGCCAGGTGGGGGTTGGGCTCTTCTCCCAGGCAAGCAGCACCAGAACAAGAGGACACAGTCTCAAGCTGTGCCAGGGGAGGTTTAGGCTGGAGGTGAGAAGAAAGTTCTTCCCAGAGTGAGTTGTTGGCCATTGGGATGTGCTGCCGGAAGGTGGTGGAGTCCCCATCCCTGGAGGGGTTCAAGAGGGGATTGGATGTGGCACTTGGAGCCATGGTTTAGTTGTCAGGAGGTGTTGGGTGGCAGCTTGGACTTGATGATCTCTGAGGTCTTTTCCAACCTTGTTGATTTTATGATTCTATGATAAGGTCGGAAAAGACCTCAGAGATCATCAAGTCCAACCTGTCACCCAAGACCTCCTGACTAACTAAACCATGGCTCCAAGTGCCACATCCAATCCCCTCTTCTCCTTGGGCTGCTGCCCCCTGCTGGTGCTGCTTCCCTGCCAGAGCTGCCTGTGCTGGGGTACCTGCATGCCTGACACCTGCCTGGGGAGGATAAATGGGAGCTGTCACTCAGCAGGGCTATCAACCTGCCAAGCTGCAGCAAGTCTGCCATAAAAGACATTTCAAAGGAAAACTGACATTTTGGTTGATAGCCTTGCATGTTAACGAGGGGGGGGTGAGGGCTGGAGGCCCTGTGCTTCCTCACACAGCTGCTCTCAGCAGCTCTGGGGGACTTGTCCTGTTCCCAGCCCCAAGTGACCTCCTCCAGCTTGGTGAATGTGACTCCAGGGATGAAGGTTAGGAAGAAATTCTTCCCAGAAAGAGAGATTGGCCCTTGGGATGTGCTGCCCAGGGAGGTGGTGGAGTCCCCATCCCTGGAGGTGTTTAGGAAGAGCCTTGGTGCCATGCTTTAGTTGATCAGATGGTGTTGGGTGATAGGTTGGACTTGATGATCTCAAAGGTCTTTTACAACCTGGTTAAATCTATTCCATTCCATTCCATTCTATACCACATCCTTCAGCACTACATCCAACCATCTTTTAAACCCCTCCAGGGATGGTGACTCCAGCACCTCCCTGGGCAGCCTGGGCCAGTGCCTGAGAACCCTTTCTGGGAAGAAACTTTTCCTAGTCTCCAACCTGAAGCTCCCCTGGCACAGCTTGAGGCTGCTTCTCCTTGACCTGTCACTTGCTGCATGTGGGAAGAGACAGACACCCACCTGCCTCCAGCCTCCTTTGAGACAGCTGTAGAAGGCAATGAGGTCTCCCCTCAGCCTCCTCTTCTACAGGCTAAATAACCCCAATGCCCTCAGCTGCTCCTCACCAGACCTATGTTCATGGCTCTTCATCAGCTTACCTGCTCCTCTGTGGACACACTCCAGCAATTCAGTGTCCTCCTCACCTACTTCCATGAGCTGTGCAGAACCTGAGCGTGCTGGAGAGCTGCTGAGGTGCTCAGCACTGCGTGGGAGGGGGCTGCAGGCAAAGAGATGATCCTGATTGAAATAGGAAGCTTTCTCCTTTTCCCCCTCTTTGGCTCCCCCCCTCCTGGGCCTGGCCAAGGACAGCTCAGGTTCTTGGGCTGACCCTGGTTTTTATAGAGGGAGAGTCCCTCAGTGCCTTGTTGCCATAAATAATCAGCCATAAAGCCTGGGCTTTATGGAGTGCCTCTCACTGAGACACTGCCATGGGCTTTATAACCAGCCAGGAATGCAGCTGGGAGGTGTCCTGCACAATGCAGCAGCCTGCCTGCTAGGGAGGAAACTGTGGGATCCAGGGAGGCAGCAGATCGTAGAACCACAGAGTGGCTGGAGTTGGAAGGCACCTGCAAGATCATCCAGTTCCAAACCCCCTGCCATGGGCAGGGACACCTCCCACCAGCACAGGTTGCTCAAAGATGGATCCAGCCTGCTCTTAAACACTTCTAGGGTTGAGCCATCCACAGCTTCCCTGGGGAACTTGTTCCAGTGTCTCACCACCCTCACAGGAAAGAATTTCCTCCTAACCTTCAGTCTAAATCGCCCCTGCTCTAGTTTCAAACCATTGCCCCTTGTCCTGGGACCACAGGGGTCACAGTCCCTCCCCAGCTCTCCTGTAGCCCCCTTCAGGTACTGGAAGGCTGCTCTAAGAGTGGCTGGAGAGCAGCCAGGCAGAAAGGGACCTGGGGGTACTGGTTGATAGTAGGCTGAACAGGAGCCAGCAGTGTGCCCAGGTGGCCAAGAAGGCCAAGGGCATCCTGGCCTGTATCAGGAACAGTGTGGCCAGCAGGAGCAGGGAAGTCATTGTGCCCTGTGCTCAGCACTGCTGAGGCCACACCTTGAGTCCTGTGTCCAGTTCTGGGCTCCTCAGGTCAGGAAAGATGTTGAGCTGCTGGAAGGTGTCCAGAGAAGGGCAAGAAAGCTGGGGAGGGGTCTGGAGCACAGCCCTGTGAGCAGAGGCTGAGGGAGCTGGGGTTGCTTAGCCTGCAGAAGAGGAGGCTCAGGGGAGACCTTCTTGCTCTCTGCAACTCCCTGAAGGGAGGTTGGAGCCAGGTGGGGGTTGGTCTCTTCTCCCAGGCAAGCAGCACCAGAACAAGAGGACACAGTCTCAAGCTGTGCCAGGGGAGGTTTAGGCTGGAGGTGAGGAGAAAGTTCTTCCCAGCAAGAGAGACTGGCCATTGGGATGTGCTGCCCAGGGAGGTGGTGGAGTCACCATCCCTGGAGGTGTTCAAGAGGGGATTGGATGTGGCACTTGGAGCCATGGTTTAGTTGTCAGGAGGTGTTGGGTGACAGCTTGGACTTGATGATCTCTGAGGTCTTTTCCAACCTGGTTGATTCCATTCTTTTCTCTTCTACAGGCTGAACAATCCCAGCTCCCTCAGCCTGTCCTTGCAAGAGAGGTGCTGCAGCCATCCATGAAGGAGGTACAGCCAGCCAGCAGGAGGGCTGGCAGGAGGACCCACATCCTCCTCCGTGCTCCTGTACTAAGCTGCAGCCTCAGCTGCCAGCAGCAGCACGGGGAATGCCACAGCTAAACCTGCTGCCCCTGAGCAGTCCCCCTCCAGGCTGCTACCCCCACCCCAGGCATTTCCTTTCAGGAGACCCTTCCCCACCTCACTCCCAGCTTTACCCTTCAGTGCCAGGCTTCAGCCCTTTAATTTCTCTCTCCTTTGTCTGCTAATTAATTCTACAAAGCGCTTTGGGAAACGTTTATTATGAATGACAGAGCAGCAAATAATCTCTGCAGCTTTATTACTGTGTGACTGCAGCAGGTCTCCTGCTGATTGATGGCTACTTATCTGAGCAGGAGAGTGACCAGCAGCCAGCCTGCATTAACCCCTCACTCAGGAGGATGTAGGTCATGCCAAGGAGTCACAGCAGCTTAATGGCAATCTGGGCACCATCCAAGAGCAGCCCAGAACAGAACGTTCCCAGCAGCCTGGCTCCTTGCAGCACCTGATGGCTGCTGGGAGTGGGGCTCACAGAGCAGTTCATAGACTCAGAGAATTGTCAGGGTTGGAAGGGAGCTCAAGGCTCAGCCAGTTCCAACCCCCTGCCATGGCCAGGGACACCTCACACTACAGCAGGTTGCTCACAGCCACCTCCAGCCTGGCTGCAAACACCTCCAGGCAGGAGGCTTCCACCACCTCCCTGGGCAACCTGTGCCAGGCTCTCACCACCCTCCTGGGGAACAACTTCTTCCTCACATCCAATCTCAATCTACCTATTTCTAGTTTTGCTTCATCCCCCCCAGTCCTATCCCTCCCTGACACCCTCAAAAGTCCCTCCCCAGCTTTCTTGGAGCCCCCTGCAGATCCTGGAAGGCCACAATTAGGTCTCCTCGGAGCCTTCTCCTCTCCAGCCTGCACAACCCCAACTCCCTCAGTCTGTCCTCACAGCAGAGCAGCTCCAGCCCTCTGCTCCTCCTCGTGGCCCTTCTCTGGACACCTTCCAGCACCTCCAGACCCTTCCTGGCACAGAGGCTCCAGAACTGGCCCCAGAGCTGCAGCTGTGGTCTCAGCAGAGTGGAGCAGAGGGGCAGAATCCCCTCCCTGGCCCTGCTGGCCACACTTCTCTTGCTGCAGCCCAGGCTCTGCTTGGCTCTCTGGGCTGCAAGTGCTCCCTGCTGGCTCCTGGTGAGCTTCTCCTCCCCCAGCACCCCCAGGTCCTTTTCTTCAGGGCTGCTCTCCAGCCAGTCCCTGCCCAGCCTCTAGCAGTGCTTGGGATTGCCCTGCCCCATCTGCAGGACCTTGCCCTTGGTCTTGTTGGACCTCATGAGGTTGTCATGGGCTCACCTCTCAAACTGTCAAGGTCCCTCTGGGGAGGAGGGTTGCAGTTGCAGAGAGGTACAGAGGGTAACCCATGGGGCACTGGGTTGTTGGTGTCTCTGGTGCTGGGCACTCAGTGTGCACTTTTTGGAAGAGAAAAAAGCTAAAACCCCTTCAGTGCTGAGGCAGAAGGCTTCCTCCTGGCTTGGTGCAGTTGGTGCTGTCAGCCCAGTGCAGGTGACTGCAGAAATCAAAGGAAGCATGGGATGAGCAGGATCAGAAGAACAAGGGTGGGTGAGACATGTCTGTGTGGGACTGAAATAGAGCTGGGAGAGGTGCTCACACTTCTGTGCCTTCAGTTCCCTTCCAGTTCCCATGCCCTCATCCTCCACAGGTGCCTAGCACCCCGTGGCGCTGAGACTGACAGCAAAACACCTTGCCAGCTCTGCAGGGGTTCAGGTGGTGCTCAGAGCTGCAGAGTCCTGCCAGGGCTGAAAGCCTCTTTGGTGAGCTCAGAAGCAGCAATGTTGGCCCCTGAGAAACTTCAGTCCTGGAAAGTAGTTTTGAAGTCGCTCCAGGGTTAAACAATAATTGAGAGAGGGGTTTATGGGCTTTAAATGCTTAACTTTGCCATCTGAAATGGAAACCAAATGCCTCTGTCCTCCAGCAGATCCAATTCGTAGTCTCCTGTACCTCAGCACTCCGTCTATTAAATGAATAGCACTTCACAGGCATGCATGGAGGGCAGATGCTAAAGAAGCTGAGATGGGGCTTGGATGCAGACCCTGCAAGCCCAATGCCTACCTCAGGGGGGATGGAGGCACCACGCTCCTGCCTTGATCCTGAGAGCTCCAGATGAGAAACAAGGGAAGCCCCAAGATTCAAATGAGGAGCTCCTAGCAGCATGGCAGCGAAATGAAGGCAAATTATCATCAGCTTGATGGTAAATCTAATTAGACTTGTGGCTGAGAGTTCCCTTTTATTTCCTGCAGCACTTCCTCAGGCACAAGGACAGATGTCAAGACCAGCCTTTTAAATACCATTACTAAAGCAAGCAGGGGTATTGGGGAGCAAAAACTGTTTATGTTCTTGCCATTTAATGGCATAAAACAATACTCTTTACAGCAACTATTAGCTGGCTAATGGCATCCCATCATTCCTCATATCAGTTAAGTGACAGATGGAGCTGACGGCATAATTAAGCCACTCAGAGGCTCATAAATTACCAAACTACCACAGAAGCACCAACCCCACCGAAGGAACCATTGCAGAGATGATGGATGAGGAGGGTGAGCAAACAGCCTTCATTAAGTGGCTGAAAGGAAAACCATTGTGGAACCTCCAAGTCGGTCCCAGCGCAGCGCCGGCGATTCCTCCTGCTGCTGCTGCTGCTGCTGGGCCCTGCTGCTGCTCACAGCTGAGGGAAGCAAGGGGAGTGAGGTGGCTTGACATTTTCCCCCCCACCACCACCCCCAATATTAACTTGGCCAGAGCAGCTCAGCTGGAAGCAAATGAAAGCTGTACTTCCAGGCAAAGCTACACCCTGCAGTGGAATGCAACGAGGAGCGGCCAGGCAGAGAGGGACCTGGGGGTAGTGGTTGATAGCAGCTGAACAGGAGCCAGCAATGTGCCCAGGGGGCCAAGAGGCCAAGGGCATCCTGGCCTGCATCAGGAACAGTGTGGCCAGCAGGAGCAGGGAGGTCATTGTGCCCTGTGCTCAGCACTGCTCAGGCCACACCTTGAGTCCTGTGTCCAGTTCTGGGCTCCTCAGGTTGGGAAAGATGTTGAGATGCTGGAAGGTGTCCAGAGAAGGGCAACAAAGCTGGGGAGGGGTCTGGAGCACAGCCCTGTGAGGAGAGGCTGAGGGAGCTGGGATTGCTTAGCCTGCAGAAGAGGAGGCTCAGGGGAGACCTTCTTGCTCTCTCCAACTCCCTGAAGGGAGGTTGTAGGCAGGTGGGGGTTGGTCTCTTCTCCCAGGTACCCAGCACCAGAACAAGAGGACACAGTCTCAGGCTGCACCAGGGGAGGTTGAGGCTGGAGGTTAGGAGGAAGTTCTATACAGAGAGAGTGATTGCCCATTGGAATGGGCTGCCTGAGGAGATGGTGGAGTCACCATCTTTGGAGGTGCTCAGGAGGAGACTTGATGGGGTGCTTGGTGCCATGGTTCAGTTGATTAGGTGGTGTTGGATGAGAGGTTGGAAACGATGATCTTGAAGGTCTCTTCCAACCTGGTCTGGTCTATTCTATTCTATTCTATTCTATTCTATTCTATTCTATTCTATTCTATTCTATTCCATTCCATTCCATTCCATTCCATTCCATTCCATTCCATTCTATTCTGAGGAGCAGGAGGGCAGCTGCAGTAGCTCTCAGCCAGGAGAGGCAGGAGCCAAAAGGAGAACTAATGACCCCAGTGCCTTCCCTTTTATGCCCTAGCTGGGCAGGGAGGGGGGAGTGGGACAGACTCAGCTTCCCAGGAGAAAATGCCCTGCAGGGAAGGCGAAGCTCTCGCAAGCCCTCCCCTCTTTGCTTTCAGAAAGGCTCTTAACCCACCACAGGTAGGAACAAGTTTTTTCCCACAGGGCTGGTGGAACACTGGGACAGGTTGCTCAGGGAGGTGGTTGAGGTCCCCTCCCTGGAGATATTCAAGGTGAGGCTCACCACCAGAAGGAGGTGGCACTGCTGTGTCTCGCCCAGAGTCACTAGCCTCACAGTATCACTAAGGTTGGAAGAGACCTCAAAGTCCAACCTGTCACCACAGACCTGATGATCTCTGAGGTCTTTTCCAACCTTATCATAGAATCAACAAGGTTGGAAAAGACCTTAGAGATCATCAAGCCCAACCTGTCACCCAACACCTCCTGGCTAACTAGACCATGGCACCAAGTGCCACGTCCAATCCCCTCTTGAACCCCTCCAGGGATGGGGACTCCACCACCTCCCTGGGCAGCCCATTCTTGCCCGGTGCCAAGGATGGGGAAGGCCAAACAAAACCACTTTGGGGAAGCTGGAGCAGACTTTGCATCTGCTTTTGTGTTTCTGGAGCTGCAGTAACCAAGCCCCCACCCCCCACCTTTGCATTCACCAGCTGAGCAGGTTTTGTGGAAGTGGAGCTCTCTCTTTCTGGGGTGTTTTTTCTTGTGACAGTGGGGAAATCTCTCTCTCTCTCATTCCAACCCTAAGTGAAGTTGTTCTCCTCAATCGTTTCTTTTCAATTCATCCCTGATACATAATAGGCAAATGAAATATTGAAGGAAATTATCTTGGATGAGTCTGACTGAAGAGGTTTTATCATTTTTTTTTATTATTAGGTGGGGTGGGTTTTTTTGCTGGTTTTGGAGATGTGAGGAAAAGAGAAAGAAAAACCTTCTCATCCTCCCCACCCCCCACCACCCCCTTTGAGAAAAGCCAAGCTTTGTGCTCCTGAAATGCCAAGCATTGAGGAGCAGATCCTTGATAGGAGCGTGGGATGAGGATCTTTTGTCTCTCCTCCTCTGCTCAGGACAGCAGTGTTCAAGTGAAGAGAGCTGCTGGCAAGGGAACAGTGGGATTCCTGCTGCTGGATTTCCATGAAGTCTCCAAAGTCACCCTCACAGGGGAATCTTCCTCCTGTTTCCATGGGCTTCCTCTGCCTCAGCTTCCACCACTGCCCCTTGTGCTGGCATTGGGCATCCCCCAGCAGAGCCTGGCTCCAGCCTCTGGGCACTCACCCTGCACAGCTTTAGCAACAGCAATGTGGTCACCTCTTAGTCTCCTCCTGTCCAAGCTACAGAGCCCTCAGCTCCCTCAGGCTCTCCTCATCAGGAAGATCTTCCACTCCCCTAATAATTTGTGTGGCTCTGTGCTGGACTCTCCCAAGTAGTTCCCTAAGGTCCTTCTTGACCTGAAGTTATTCACTATGAGGTTGGTAGAACACTGGAACAGCTTGTCTAGGGAAGTAGTTGGGGCCCCATCCCTGGGGATATTCAAGCTGAGGCTGGGCAAGGCCCTGGACAACCTGATCCAGGTGGGGATGTCCCTGCTGAATGCAGGAAGGTCAGGCTGGATGTGCTTTGGAGGCCACTTCTGGCCTGGACCATTCTGTGAGTCTGTGATTCTATGCTTCTCTCATTCTGTGATTCTCTGATACTATGACTGTGATTATATTATTCTATGACTCTGTAATTGTATCATTCTCTGATTCTATGATTCTCTGACTCTGTGACTCTCTGATTCTATGATTCTGTGATTCTCTAATTCTGTGATTCTCTGATTCT
The DNA here is from genome assembly GCF_014839835.1 of Dryobates pubescens. Classification (NCBI taxonomy): domain Eukaryota; kingdom Metazoa; phylum Chordata; class Aves; order Piciformes; family Picidae; genus Dryobates; species Dryobates pubescens. The sequence goes on along the minus strand of NC_071624.1, from coordinate 22,450,429 downwards.
ATGATTCTGTGGTTCTATGGTTCTATGACACTGATTCTCTGATTCTACAACTCTGTGACTCTCTGATTCTATGACTGTGATTCTCTGATTCTCCGAGTCTATGACTCTGTGATTCTGTGACTCTCTGATTCTATGACTCTGTGATTCTCTGATTCTACAACTCTGTGACTCTGAGTCTATGACTCTGATTCTGTGACTCTGAGTCTATGACTGTGATTCTCTGATTCTCTGACTCTGTGATTCTCTGATTCTCTGATTCTCTGACTGTGACTCTGATTCTCTGACTCTGATTCTCTGATTCTCTGACTCTGTGACTCTGATTCTCTGATTCTCTGACTGTGATTTTCTGATTCTCTGACTCTGTGACTCTGATTCTCTGATTCTCTGACTGTGATTTTCTGATTCTCTGACTCTGTGACTCTGATTCTCTGATTCTCTGATTGTGATTCTCTGATTCTCTGACTCTGTGACTCTGATTCTCTGATTCTCTGACTCTGTGACTCTGATTCTCTGATTCTATGACTGTGATTCTCTGATTCTCTGATTCTCTGACTCTGATTCTCTGACTCTGTGATTCTGTGACTCTGATTCTATGACTCTGTGATTCTCTGATTCTCTGATTCTCTGATTCTCTGATACTATGACTGTGATTCTATTATTCTATGACTCTGTAATTCTATGATTCTCTGACTCTGTTACTCTGATTCTATGATTCTCTGATTCTCTGACTCTGATTCTCTGATTCTCTGACTCTCTGACTCTCTGATTCTATGATTCTGTGATTCTCTGATTCTCTGACTGCGATTCTGTGATTCTGTGACTTCATAATTCTCTGATCCCAAGAGCCCACCCAGACAATCTTCCCCATGCCACTGGCCCAGTCAACACCTCCCTCTGCTCCTACAGGAGGATGAACATCTTTCTGCCTCCCCAGCTGCCTCTACCCACCACACTGCTAGCTCCTGGGAGAAGAACTGCCTTGTAAATGCTCAGGTTATAACCAAGCTGTTATTTTACAGCCCTGCACCCCCATGACCTGCAGCCATCCAGCAGCTCATTGTAGCAGGATATTATCCCTTTGAAATGGGAATTAATTTCATTTCCAGGACTAAGGCTGGAGGAAGAGGACAAGCCATGGAGATATCATTCCATCAGGGAAAAAGAAAGAACCCCCCCTACACACACACACACACACAAACCCTCCCAGAGCAATCTGCAGCTCAGACAAAATAGGAGCACATTAAGGCTGACAGTGAATGATGCACATTTACCACTGAGTTATATAGAGAGGGTGAGGGAAGTGGCAGGATTTACATTTGGTTGCCAGTGTTTATTGCTTACAGCTGAGCATCATACATAATAAAGTGAGTTCTCACTGCCTGGGCTTTAAAATGGTAGGGTTTCCACCACCCCCCCTCCTGATCTCCTTCTATGCCCAGGTGACTGCCTGGTGGATGTGGGGCAGGCTGTGGATGTGGTCTGCCCGGACCTCAGCAAGGCCTTTGCCACCATCCCCCACAGCAAACTCCTGGCCAAGCTGGCAGCCCCTGGCTGGGACAGCAGCACTCTGAGCTGGGTTAGGAACTGGCTGGAGGCTGAGCCCAGAGAGTGGTGGTGAATGGTGCCACAGCCAGCTGGCAGCCAGGCACCAGTGGTGTGCCCCAGGGATCAGTGCTGGGCCCCAGCCTCTTTAACATCTTCACTGATGATCTGGAGGAGGGCATTGAGTCCATCAGCAGTAAATTTGCAGATGACACCAAGCTGGGGGCAGGAGTTGATCTGCTGGAGGGTAGAGAGGCTTTGCAGAGGGACCTCGACAGGCTGGACAGATTGGCAGAGGCCAAGGGCAGGAGATTGAACACATCCAAGTGCCAGGTTCTGCACATTGGCCACAGCAACCCCAGGCAGTGCTACAGGCTGGGGGCAGAGTGGCTGGAGAGCAGCCAGTCAGAAAGGGACCTGGGGGTACTGGTCGATGAGTACTGGCTGAACATGAGGCAGCAGTGTGCCCAGGTGGCCAAGAAGGCCAAGGGCATCCTGGCCTGCATCAGGAAGAGTGTGGCCAGCAGGAGCAGGGAAGGCATTCTGCCCTGTGCTCAGCGCTGGTTAGGTCACATCTTGAGTCCTGTGTCCAGTTCTGGGCTCCTCAGGTTAGGAAAGATGTTGAGATGCTGGAAGGTGTCCAGAGAAGGGCAAGAAAGCTGGGGAGGGGTCTGGAGCACAGCCCTGTGAGGAGAGGCTGAGGGAGCTGGGGTTGCTTAGCCTGGAGAAGAGGAGGCTCAGGGGAGACCTTCTTGCTCTCTCCAACTCCCTGAAGGGAGGTTGGAGCCAGGTGGGGGTTGGTCTCTTCTCCCAGGCAAGCGGCACCAGAACAAGAGGACACAGTCTCAAGCTGTGCCAAGGGAGGTTTAGGCTGGAGGTGAGGAGAAAGTTCATCCCAGAGAGAGTTGTTGGCCGTTGGAATGTGCTGCCCAGGGAGGTGGTGGAGTCCCCGTCCCTGGAGGTGTTCAAGAGGGGATTGGATGTGGCACTTGGAGCCATGGTTTAGTAGTCAGGAGGTGTTGGGTGAGAGGTTGGACTTGATGATCTCTGAGGTCTGAGGTCTCTTCCAGCCTTATTGATTCTATGATTCTATTCTATGACCCACAATAGCAGGCAGGGCAGGAGACTTATTCTTCCAACTGCCCATCTTGGCAGAGCCACCCTTGAAGCATGTAGGCACCTGACCCTTCCATGTCTCCCTTTGCCTACATATAAGGGAGCTTAAGGCTCCAACCTCCTCTAGAAGTGAGCTGAGACCTACTCAGGGAAAGAGCCATGCAAGGTAGAAGGGTCATGAACATACCTGAGGCTCTGCTGATGCCCAGGGAAGTTTTGCTGCTGGGCAGACTCTCACACAGCTACACTCTCTGTGGCTCAGCTCCTCAGCAGGACAAGCAGAGATCCTGTGTGATGATTCATATTTGTCTGGTTCCAACAGAAACTGAGCTGGAGGCTTCTCTCCATCCTGCTCTGCAGGGCATGAATCATAGACTCAGAGAATTGTTAGGGATGGAAGGGACCTCAAGGCTCAGCCAGTCCCAACCCCCCTGCCATGGCCAGGGACACCTCACACTGCAGCAGGTTGCTCACAGCCACCTCCAGCCTGGCTGCAAACACCTCCAGGCAGGAGGCTTCCACCACCTCCCTGGGCAGCCTGTGCCAGGCTCTCACCACCCTCCTGGGGAACAACTTCTTCCTCACATCCAATCTCAATCTCCCCACTTCTAGTTCTGTTCCATCCCCCCCAGTCCTATCCCTCCCTGGCACCCTCAAAAGTCCCTCTCCAGCTTTCTTGGAGCATCCTTCAGGTACTGGAAGGCCACAATTAGGTCTTCTCAGAGCCTTCTCTTCTCCAGCCTACACAACCCCAACTCCCTCAGTCTGTCCTCACAGCAGAGCAGCTCCAGCCCTCTGCTCCTCCTCGTGGCCCTTCTCTGGACACTGCTTCTGCACTTCATTACCACCCTCTGGTCCCTCTTCTTTTCCAGCCTAGGGCCCTTCCTTATCTCTTCTGCTCTTCCATCTCTCCACCTCACCCCCAAGGCTTCTGCTCCATGCCTCTGCCTGCTACAGAGCACTGCAACACCAAGGCCTCCGAAGAGCTCCTGCAGCTGCTAATGCCAGGTGATTTTCCTTCTTCCTTGTGGCAAGGAAGAAAGAAAGGGAATTTGATGCCAATTTCTTTCCAGTTGTTGTCAGCTCCTCCAGCAGTGGCTCATTTAGAGAGTTTAATCACTAGGTAGCTCACTCTCCTTTTGCACAGAGCATCTTTTGTGTTGTGAGACACGCTGCTCATTGTGTTCTTCCCCAGCACTGTTTTTGTGGAGTGAGCCTTAAAAATCCTTTTCCTTGGCCATTTCCCTTATTGAATGACTTAAAGCATCTTTTCTTTGCCAATCCCTGGCTCTCCTCCTTCACAACTCTGTTTTTCTTCTGGCATCTGCCTTCACCCTTTACGCTCCAGCCTGGAATCAGCTGGCACATCTTTGGTGGCAGAAGCTTTGGAGTGGGTTGCCCTGAGAAGCCAGAACCTAAGATCAGCCCAAACCATGGCACAGCAGGCTGAGGCTGCCTACTCCATCAGCCTCCTCAGCACCCTAAATTCCTTCCAACCCACAATGGGTTAAGAAAGGAAAAGAAATAGAACAATACACTTTAATTTCTTTATCATTGACCTGGAGGAGGGGATTGAGTCCATCCTCAGTAAGTTTGCAGATGACACCAAGCTGGGGGCAGGAGTTGATCTGTTAGAGGGTTGGAGAGCTCTGCAGGAGGACCTCGACAGGCTGGACAGCTGGGCAGAGGCCAAGGGCAGGAGATTGAACACATCCAAGAGCCAGGTTCTGCACATTGGACACATGAACCCCATGCAGTACCACAGGCTGGGGTCAGAGTGGCTGAGAGCAGCCAGGCAGAAGGGGACCTGGGGGTACTGGTTGATAGTAGGCTGAACAAGAGCCTGCAGTGTGCCCAGATGGCCAAGAAGGCCAAGGGCATCCTGGCCTGCATCAGGAAGAGTGTGGCCAGCAGGAGCAGGGAAGTCCTTGTGCCCTGTGCTCAGCACTGCTGAGGCCACACCTTGAGTCCTGTGTCCAGCTCTGGGCTCCTCAGGTTAGGAAAGCTGTTGAGATGCTGGAAGGTGTCCAGAGAAGGGCAAGAAAGCTGGGGAGGGGTCTGGAGCACAGCCCTGGGAGGAGAGGCTGAGGGAGCTGGGGTTGCTTAGCCTGCAGAAGAGGAGGCTCAGGGGAGACCTTCTTGCTCTCTCCAACTCCCTGAAGGGAGGTTGTAGCCAGCTGGGGGTTGGTCTCTTCTCCCAGGCAGCCAGCACCAGAACAAGAGGACACAGTCTCAAGCTGTGCCAGGGGAAGTTTAGGCTGGAGGTGAGGAGAAAGTTCTTCACTGAAAGAGTTGTTGGCCATTGGGATGTACTGCCCAGGGAGGTGTTGGAGTCCCCATCCCTGGAGGTGTTCAAGAGGGGATTGGATGTGGCACTTGGAGCCATGGTTTAGTCATGAGGTTTGTGGTGACAGGTTGGACTTGATGATCCTTGAGGTCTTTTCCAAACTGGTGATTCTGTGATTCTGTGATGGAGCTGGCTCCTGTTCAGCTGCTGTCAACCACAACCTCAGGTCTCTTTCTGCCTGGCTGCTCTCAGCCACTCTGCCCCCAGCCTGTAGCACTGCCTGGGGTTGGTGTGACCAAAGTGCAGCACCTGGCACTTGGACTTCTTGAATGCCATCCTGTTGGACTCTGTCCAGCCTGGCAAGTTCCCTCTGCAGAGCTCTCCTACCTTCTAACAGATCAACTCCTGCCCCCAGCTTGGTGTCATCTGCAAATTTACTGATTACTGACTCAATCCCCTCCTCCAGATCATCAATAAAGATATTGAACAGGATGAGCCCCAGCACTGATCGCTGGGGGACACCACTAATTGCCCCCAGTGACTCACACCATACCATCTTATCTACAGTCATGCCAACAGCCCCAAGGATGAAAACAGCACTCTCTTGTTCCCTCTCACTGGCAGAAAGCTGCCTGTGTCAGATGGCTTTTTAAAAAGGCTTCCTTTCAACACATAGTTTTTGGTTTTGTTTGGTGGGTTGTTTTCTTCAGCAGAGTTGAAAGGATGCATTTCAGGTGAGAAATAGGAGGAGCTGTCAGGGATGAAGCTGTGCAAGGAGCAGGTATGAGAACAAGCTGGTACAGCCCAGTAGAGCGTCTTACCTCCCAGATGAAGGACTGCTTAAAGCAGAGCAGGAGGCTGGGCTGTCACAGGCTCACAGAGTGTTAGAGGTTGGAAGAGACCTCTGGAGATCTTCCCCTCCAACCCCCCCTGCCAGAGCAGGAGCAGAGAATCCAGCACAGGTCACACAGGAACACATCCAGATGGGGCTGGGAAGCTTCCAGAGAAGGAGACTCCACAACCTCTCTGGGCAGCCTGCTCCAGGGCTCTGGGAGCCTCACAGGGAAGAAGTTCTTCCTCATGCTGAGGTGGCACCTCCTGTGCTGGAGTTTCTATCCATTGCCCCTTGGCCTGTCCCAGGGTGCAGCTGAGCAGAGCCTGTGCCCTCCCTCCTGACCCCCAGCCCTCAGAGATTTATAGACATTCATTAGATCCCCTCTCAGCCTTCTCCTCTCCAGCCTGAACAGCCCCAGGTCCCTCAGCCTTTCCCCACCAGGCAGTGCTCCAGGCCCTTCAGCATCCTCATAACCCTTTTGTTGTCAGAGGAGCAGACACCAAAACATGGAGCATGCCCAAGCCCCCTGCCTGGGGAATGACACCTGGGCTCAGGGGGCTGGGATTCAGTCCTTTTATCCCAGGATGGCTGAGTTCAGCATGTAGGCTGGGCTTAACCCCCACCTCCCCCATCCCAGTGCCATCTAAATTGGCACTATAGAGTGGAATAAAGCAGGGAGCCCCAGTCTGCAGTACTTCAGTGTGGCATTGCTCACAGGCACCGCTCTCATTTCTCATCCCCCAGGCTCACCCTCCTCCCAGGGGCTCCCGTGCTGCGTGCCCACACTCAAAAGGGCAGAACCCTCCAGCCTCTCTTTTGAGCTTTGAACAAAGCCTTGCCTTTGAGTCCCAAATGAAATCATTGCTGATTTCTCCAGCCACTAGAAATTCAGAGCTACAAAAGCCAGCCACCAGCTCTGGCTTAGCTCTGAAATGAATTAATTCCCCAGCTTGTTTGGGGACGGCAGGTGTTAGAGGCAGATTGCAGTGCAGGTAGTAAATGAGCTCATCAAACCTTGAGGCAGCAAAAAAAACCCCTCTCTGGACTAAATGAACCCAGCCTTGACTCCTTTTATAACAGTCAGCCAAGAGCAGAGGCAACCCTGAGAACAGCTCTGTGTGGAGAGCCCTTGGAAGCCCTGCTGGAAGGCTTGAAGCTGGGGTTTCTCCTTGCACTGCCATCCTGTCCCAACCCCCAGCACCAAGAGATTGTTCCCACCCACAAGTTTTGGAGGAGGGGATGGAGCCCAGTGCACAGGAGGGACAAATGCCTCCCAGTAAGCCACACATGGCCCAGAGTTCAGTTCAAATCCCCAAGCTCCTTAATGAGGAACTCTGCAGTGTTGCCTGTCCTAAAGAGCTCTCTGCTCCCCTTCGTCAGCACCTCCAGCTTCCTGCAAGAAGAGAAGGCATAAACCAAAGGTAGAGATCACAGATATGACCTCCACTGGCCTGGCTAATGAGTCAACTGCATACTTACAGCTGTTCCAGCACCTCCAGATCCTTCCTGGCACAGAGGCTCCAGAACTGGCCCCAGAGCTCCAGCTGTGGTCTCAGCAGAGTGGAGCAGAGGGGCAGAATCCCCTCCCTGGCCCTGCTGGCCACACTTCTCTTGCTGCAGCCCAGGCTCTGCTTGGCTCTCTGGGCTGCAAGTGCTCCCTGCTGGCTCCTGCTGAGCTTCTCCTCCCCCAGCACCCCCAGGTCCTTTTCTTCAGGGCTGCTCTCCACCAGTCCCTGCCCAGCAGCATTGAAGTTTAAAGGCTGTGGCTCAGAAGAGGAAAAGCAAAGGCTGGAGCTATTGCAGCAGCAAGGTGTAAGGAGTGCTTGTGGGGAGCTGGATGGCTCAGGAGGGTTTGGTGCTGCTGTAACACCCACACAGATGGAAGGAAAGCAGACAGACTGACAGATGGACAGACTCATGCACTGAAACAGTCTGGTTGCTCCAGTGCTTGCGATTGCCCCAATCCAGAGGCAGGACCTTGCCCTTGGTCTTGTTGAACCTCCTGAGGTTATCCTGGGCCCAGCTCTGCAGCCTGTGCAGGTCCCTCTGGATGGATCCATCCTTACAGCTGTCAGCAGCACCACACAGCTTGGTGTCATCAGCAAACCTGCTGAGGGTGCACTCAGTGCCACTGTCCTTTTTGACTACCTCTGCCTCAGGAACTGTCATGGATCCATTTCCTCTGTGCCCAGGAAATGTTACTCAAGTATGGATCCAACTCTCCACCCAAAATCTATGCACCTGGGCTCCCTGAGCAGCTAAAGCAGAGCTGCTGGCTTGCCATGGGCATTTGTTGTAGCCAGAGTGGGGTGACACAACAGAGGGTGCTTCTGCCTCTCCCCTGCCTGTAGAGGAAGCCCAGGGGCCTACCTTGGGTTTGAGACTGGGATAGTTAAAGGCAAGGCACATCCAGCTGAGTTCTTCCTACATCCCACAGCCCCTGATCTTCCCCTCTCCCCACCACAGTGTGTGATGCTGCAACAAGCCCCCAGAAACCCTGCTGCAGGGAAAGGCTGAATAGCTGAAGTGAAGGCTGAAGCAGTAAGGAGGTTTTGCTGTACCATGGGACACCTCTAAACAATCCTGCCCTGTGTGGGTTATCTTTCCTTCCACGGCAGCCAGACACAAGCCCTGGATTTGGGAAGCCTCCTAAGCAGGAGCTGCCACCCCCAAGCTGTGTGTGCAGGGACAGCTGTGGCTGTGAGCAGGGGCACGCTGCAAACCTCACCACCAGCAGAGCCAGGGAGGTTCTCCTCCCCCTCTGCTCTGCCCTGCTGAGACCTCACATGGAATATTGCACCCAGTTCTGAGCTCCCCAGTTCAGGAGGGACAGGGATCTGCTGGAGAGAGTCTAAGCCAGGGCTACAAGGATGCTGAAGGGACTGCAGCACTGTCTGGGGAGGAGAGGCTGAGAGCCCTGGGGCTGTTCAGTCTGGAGAGGAGAAGGCTGAGAGGGATCTGATCAATGTCTATCGATATCTGAGGGCTGGGGGTCAGGAAGGAAGGGACAGGGACAGGCTCTGCTCAGCTGCACCCTGTGACAGGACAAGGAGAAAGTTCTTCCCAGAGAGAGTAATTGGCCCTTGGGATGTGCTGCTCAGGGAGGTGGTGGAGTCCCCATCCCTGGAGGTGTTCAAGAGGGGATTGGATGTGGCACTTGGAGCCATGGTTTAATTAGTCAGGAGGTATTGGATGATAGGTTGGACTTGCTGATCTCTGAGGTCTTTTCCAACCTCACTGATTCTATGATTCTATGTTGGGTTTTCAAGCCAGCCTTGAGATACTGAAGTTTCAGGAGGGTGCTGTAATGCTGCACAAGAGCTGGAGTTCACTGTGAAGGCCTTCTCTCAGGATAGACAAGAATCTGATAGACAAGAATCTGCCCCTGCTCTCAGTAGCCAGGAGTGGCATAGAAATGATTACTGCAATGCATCACTGGAGATGGGAGTCTGCTTTGAGCCCCTGACCCATGGAGGACATGAAGAATTGACTGCCTCCAAACTGAAGGTCTTGCCCAGCACCATGTCAACCCCATCTAGAGGGAAATTGTTCCATTTTGCCAGAATTGCTGCACTTAGGGACTGGAGAGCTTCCAGGTTTCAGGTGTTTGGGGAGAGAAATGAAAGCAGCTCCTTCTGGGGAGAGATGACAATGTTCAGGGAAGGAGCTGCTTACTGAGATAAAAACCACCACAACTTTCAGATGAATGACCCTCCTCAGACAGCTAGCTGAACATGAGCCAGCAGTGTGCCCAGGGGGCTAAGAAGGCCAAGGGCATCCTGGCCTGCAGCAGGAAGAGTGTGGCCAGCAGGAGGAGGGAAGGCATTGTGCTCTGTGCTCAGCACTGCTTAGACCACACCTTGAGTGCTGTGTCCAGTTCTGGGCTCCTCAGGTTAGGAAAGATGTTGAGATGCTGGAAGGTGTCCAGAGAAGGGCAAGAAAGCTGGGGAGGGGTCTGGAGCACAGCCCTGGGAGGAGAGGCTGAGGGAGCTGGGGTTGCTTAGCCTGGAGAAGAGGAGGCTCAGGGGAGACCTTCTTGCTCTCTGCAACTCCCTGAAGGGAGGTTGTAGCCAGCTGGGGGTTGGTCTCTTCTCCCAGGCAGCCAGCACCAGAACAAGAGGACACAGTCTCAAGCTGTGCCAGGGGAGGTTTAGGCTGGATGTTAGGAAGAAATTCTTCCCAGCAAGAGAGATTGGCCATTGGGATGTGCTGCCCAGGGAGGTGCTGGAGTCCCCATCCCTGGAGGTGTTTAGGAAGAGCCTGGCTGAGGCACTTGGTGCCATGGTTTGGTTGATCAGATGGTGCTGGGTGAGAGGTTGGACTTGGTGATCTCTGAGGTCTTTTCCAACCTGGTTCATTCTGTATTCTGTAGTTGTGAACTGCAGAGGAATACCATCTGCATTGACCAGAGCTACAGCTATGGACCCCCATCTGCCAACCCACCCTCACCCTGACACAAACTTCTCCCCTGGCAGCCCCCCTGGGGTGAGCAGAAGCGAACACAAGAGGGAAAGGGCAGCAGGGGGGCAGATGGAATTAGGAGCTACTTCAGGGGGGCAGATGAAATGAGGAGCTGCTTCTGAAGTCAGTGGGAAACAGTGGCAGGATGAGAGGACTTACTCAGCTCTACTACACTTGTGAATCCTTCAGTCCTGAAGGACTTGGATAATTCAAACCTTGTTGGACTCGTGTGGCAGTTGTTGTGTAGCTCCTCTTCCTAGAGCATATTTAAACCCAGCACTGCTTTGCCCTCTTCATAGCATCATGGAATGGTTTGGGTTGGAAGGGACCTATGAAATCATCCAGTTCAAACCCCTGCCATGGGTAGGGACACCTCCCACCAACCCAGGTTGCTCAAAGCTCCATCCAGCCTGGCCTTGAACACCTCTAAGAAGGGAGCAGCCACAACCTCCCTGGGCAATCTGTGTCAATGTCTCCCCAGCCTCACTGTGAAGAATTTCTTCCTGCTCTCCAGTCTCAATCTCCCCTCCTCCAGCTCAAAGCCATTGCCTCTCATCCTGTCCCTACAAGCCCTTGTCAAAATCATAGAATCATAAAATCAATAAGGGTGGAAATGACCTCAAAGACCATCAAGTCCAAACTGTCACTCAAGACCTCATGACAACTAAACCATGGCTCCAAGTGCCACATCCAAGCCTCTCTTGAACACCTCCAGGGATGGGGACTCCCATCCCTGGGCAGCACATCCCAAGGGCCAACAACTCTCTCTGGAAAGAACTTTCTCCTCACCTCCAGCCTAAACTTCCTCTGACACAGCTTGAGACTGTGTCCTCTTGTTCTGGTGCTGCTTGCCTGGGAGAAGAGACCAACCCCCACCTGGCTACAACCTCCCTTCAGGGAGTTGGAGAGAGCAAGAAGGTCTCCCCTGAGCCTCCTCTTCTCCAGGCTAAGCAACCCCAGCTCCCTCAGCCTCCCCTCAAAGGGCTGTGCTCCAGACCCCTCCCCAGCTTTGTTGCCCTTCTCTGGACACCTTCAAGTCTCTCAATGTCCTTCTTAAGTTGAGTCCCTCCCCATTACATTCACTGCTGGACCCAGAGCTGCAGCCAGCCAGCAGCACTGCTGGTGCTAGTGGAGAAGACACAGTCAGTGGCTGTGGCCCTAGATGTGGAACAGCTGACAGGGGACCAGAGCTGCACAGCTTGCTCTTGGAAAGAGGTCTTTGCCATAAGAGGCTTAAAGTGCAAGTTTGGGGTCTGGCCAGAACTCAAGCCAAAAGAAAAAAGAGGCAAAAGCAGCAAACCCTGTAATTACAGGCAATATTTTCTCTCCACAGCAGATTAGCAGGTCAGGAGAAGAATTTAAGTCTCCTTCTTCCTTGAATTCCAATTTAATAGCAAATAATCCCAGCCCTGAATGCAAAGGGAAATATATTACCCTGGAGACTTCTGCTGAAGTTCAAAGGAGGTCAGGCAACAAAAAGGTCAAAAATTAAACAGATGGCATCCTCTGATGGTGTGTGCAAAAAAAACCCACCACCCCACCCACCCACCCAACCCACACGACCCACCAAGTGATCAGCCTTCCCCCCTCCACACCTCCCCTCCTCCCTGCCAGCCAGCACCACCCCCTCTGCCCCTGCTGCTCGGTGCTGGGGTGTCAGGGAAGAGCCTGGAGTCGTTAATGCTGCTTTGCCTCCGGTGCTGCTCAGGCGAGAGCACCGCTTTTAATGTGTCTGGAGGGAGGAATTCATTAAAGAGGCACTGCGTTAAAACTATGCAAATGCTCCCAGTAACTACACAGGCCCATGAGGAAGGCAGATGAAATGTCAGCCCTCCCTTCTCCCTGCCCGCCCCCCCACCCCCTCCTCCCCTTTTATGCACTGAGATGCTTTATGGCTCCTCCTGCTCTCCACTGGAGCTGGGAGCAGGGCAGATATTTAATCTGGTTGGAAATAATTGCAGCAATAATGATTATTTTATTGGGTTTAAGTACAGCCTGGGAAAAAGAAGGAAGGAAGGAAGGGAGGAAGAGAGAGAGAGGAAGGAAGGAAGGAAGGAAGGAAGGAAGGAAGGAAGGAAGGAAGGAAGGAAGGAAGGAAGGAAGGAAGGAAGGAAGGAAGGAAGGAAGGAAGGAAGGAAGGAAGGAAGGAAGGAAGGAAGGAAGGAAGGAAGGAAGGAAGGGAGGGAGGGAGGGAGGGAGGGAGGGAGGGAGGAAGGGAGGAAGGAAGGAAGGAAGGAAGGGAGGGAGGGAGGAAGGGAGAGAGAAAGGGAGAAAGAGAGAGAGAGAAAGGGAGAAAGAAAGAAAGAAAGAGAAAGGGAGAAAGAAAGAAAGAAAGAGAAAGAAAGAAAGAAAGAAAGAAAGAAAGAAAGAAAGAGAAAGAAAGAAAGAAAGAGAAAGAAAGAAAGAAAGAAAGAAAGAAAGAAAGAAAGAAAGAAAGAAAGAAAGAAAGAAAGAAAGAAAGAGAAAGAGAGAGAGAGAAAGAAAGAGAGAAAGGAAGAAAGAGAGAAAGAAAGGAAGAAAGAGAGAGAGAAAGGAAGAAAGAGAGAGAGAAAGGAAGAGAGAGAGAGAAAGAGAGAAAGAAAGAAAGAAAGAAAGAAAAAGAAAGAAAGAAAGAAAGAAAGAAAGAAAGAAAGAAAGAAAGAAAGAAAGAAAGAAAGAAAGAAAGAAAGAAAGAAAGAAAGAAAGAAAGAAAGAAAGAAAGAAGGAAGGAAAGAAAGAAGGAAAGAAAGAAGGAAAGAAAGAAGGAAAGAAAGAAGGAAAGAAAGAAAGAAATGCTGCAGCAATGCCAATGCCAAGAATGGGAGAAGGGGAAATGATAGCCTGAGCCTGTGAGAGAGGCTGGTGGAGGTGGTGGGGACACCTGCCTGGTCCTCTGAGCCTCTGGTGGACTCACAGAGGGCATTTGGCCACCAGCAGCAGGGAAGGGATCTTAGTTAGCCCTGTACTGATTCTCCCCCTCTGATCAGACCACACCTGGAGCTCTGGGGCCAGTTCTGGAGCCTCTGCTCCAGGAAGGATCTGGAGGTGCTGGAAAGTGTCCAGAGAAGGGCCACGAGGATGAGCAGAGGGCTGGAGCACCTCTCCTATGAGGACAGACTGAGGGAGTTGGGGCTGTTCAGTCTGGAGAAGAGAAGGCTCTGAGGTGACCTCATTGTGGCCTTCCAGTATCTGAAGGGGGCTACAAGAAGGCTGGGGAGGGACTGCTCAGGATCTCAGGTAGTGCTAGGACTAGGGGGAATGGAATGAAGCTGGAGGGGGGGAGATTCAGGCTGGAGGTGAGGAGGAAGTTCTTCCCCATGAGAGTGGTGAAGCCCTGGAATGGGTTGTGCAGGGAGGTGGTTGAGGCCCCAGCTCTGGAGGTGTTTAAGCCCAGGCTGGATGAGGCTCTGGCCAGGCTGATCTAGTGTGGGGTGTCCCTGCCCATGGCAGGGGGGTTGGAACTAGCTGATCCTTGTGGTCCCTTCCAACCATGACTGACACTATGATACTATGTGTTCCTGTGTGACCTGCCCTAAGTGATCCTGCTCTGCTAGGGAGGGTTGGCCTGGATGAGCTTTGGAGATCCCCTCCAGCCCCTAACATTCTGTGGTTCTCCTGTGAGGAGAGGCTGAGGGAGCTGGGGTTGCTTAGCCTGCAGAAGAGGAGGCTCAGGGGAGACCTTCTTGCTCTCTCCAACTCCCTGAAGGGAGGTTGTAGCCAGGTGGGGGTTGGTCTCTTCTCCCAGGCAAGCAGCACCAGAACAAGAGGACACAGTCTCAAGCTGTGCCAGGGGAGGTTCAGGCTGGAGGTTAGGAAGAAATTCTTCCCAGAGAGAGTAATTGACCATTGGGATGTGCTGCCCAGGGAGGTGGTTGAGTCCCCAACCCTGGAGGTGTTTAGGAAGAGCTTGGATGAGGCACTTGGTGCCATGGTTTAGTTGATCAGATGCTGTTGGGTGATAGGTTGGACTTGATGATCTCTGAGGTCTCTTCCAACCTGGTTAATGCTGTGCTCTGTGCTCTGTGCTTGTGGACTGCAGAGGAGCACCATCTGCATTCTGTGGTGCTGTGATGACTCCGTGAACAGCAATGGAGCTTCGCTTCCGCTCCACAGCAGCAGGACTGGGAGAGCTGCAAGGGCTGCTCCTGCCTGGTGTTTGCTGCTGGCACTCCATCCCTAGCCTCATGCCTCAGGAAGGAAGTTTCCTACAGCAGGGACTTTGCAGCAGTTGATTGCACGTCTTGCACAACAGGAGCCAAGCTGCCTGTGACCTCCTAGCAGCACCCTAGCTCCCAAACTAATTGCTCAGCCTGAGCTTTCACCAAGTTCTCCCTTTTTGGAGTGCAGGAGGACAGGCAGGGCAGGGGCAGAGGAAATGCCATTAATTTTCTGTGTCTGTAGATCTCCTCTTTGAAGCTGCTCAGTTACACAGCCTCAAGGCAGCTAAAAGCCACTGCGAGATGGACTCTGTGGGTCTTAATCCCGGAGAAAAAACATCTCCCGAGGCCCTTTTATATCCTCCCATCCTTCCCAAATCCCTGCCTGATGGCAAGCTTCAGAGAGAGCCCTTTTTCATGTTTCCCTCTATTGCTCCATCCTCCCTGCTGCCCCCCTCCCCTTCAGCTGATGAGAGGAGCTGGGCTGGTGGAGGAGCAAACACCAGAGCAGCCCTGCAGCCCTGAAAGGACTCAGCAGCAGCAACCACAAGGAAGAGCAGCTGTGCCCACAGGCTGTACCCAGCTGTGTTGGATGGGGCCAGCTCCAGGGCAGCTGTGCCCACAGGCTGTACCCAGCTGTGCTGGATGGGACCAGCTCCAGGGCAGCCCCAGTTTTGTGCCACTCACTCCAAGAAGGACCCTGAGGGGATGGAGCAGGCCCAGAGAAGGACAACCAAGCTGGGGAAGGGTCTGGAGAAGAGGGCTGGGGAGGAGCAGCTGAGGGAGCTGGGGTTGCTTAGCCTGGAGTAGAGGTAGCTGAGTTTCTGGCAATGCCTGGAACCCATCAAGCCAGAACCATTTCTCCACTTAGACCTCACACTGTGTGGAAGTAGATTGTGTAATTATCAAGGTGGTGAAAAGACTGACAGGATAATTGAACCCAAACTGTCCCTCCTAGACAGAAGAACTGCCTCCTCATCCTCCAACCCAGAGCACAGTGTGCCACATGGACTGTGAATAAGGCATCAGAGGTTTGCTATGACCACTGCAGGCACTGCAGCACCTGCCTGGGCTTCCCCAACCTGCCTCAACCAGAGCTGGTGGTTTGAGGTCGTCTCCTCTCATCTCAATTAAGTTCCCTTCCTTTTTCTCCCTCCTGACTACTCAATTAAAAGTGTGACCAAAAGTTAATTACTGTAATTCAATTTAGCTACAATTCCTGTGGGGGAGGAGAGAGGAGAGTGTGGGTGAGGGGCTGAAGAAGGCAGCCGAGACAGAAAAGCTGTGGTGGAGACTCCTGAAAGATAGAATTGTCAGGGCTGGAAGGGACCTCAAAGAAAGCCAAGGTCAGCCCTCACAAAGGGCAAGAAGGAAACTACAGAGCAGTCAGCCTCACCTCCATCCCTGGAAGGTGCTGGACCCCTTCATTCGAGAGGTCATCTGCACAAGGCAGAAGAGAAGGTCAGCAGCCAACCTGGACTTACCAAGGGGAAATCCTGTTGGACCAATCTGATAGCCTTTTGTGATGGGGTCACCAGCTGTGGAGGTGAAGGAAGAGCAGTGGCTGACATTGAGGAGGAAGTTCTTCCCCATGAGAGTGGTGAAGCCCTGGAATGGGTTGTCCAGGGAGGTGGTTGAGGCCCCAGCCCTGGAGGTGTTTAAGCCCAGGCTGGATGAGGCTCTGGCCAGGCTGATCTAGTGTGGGGTGTCCCTGCCCATGGCAGGGGGGTTGGAACTAGCTGATCCTTGTGGTCCCTTCCAACCATGGCTGATTCTATGATACTATGATCTCCCCTCAGCTACCTCTTCTCCAGACTAAGCAACCCCAGCTCCCTCAGCTGCTCCACCCCAGCCCTCTTCTCCAGACCCTTCCCCAGCTTGGTTGTCCTTCTCTGGGCCTGCTCCATCCCCTCAGGGTCCTTCTTGGAGTGAGGGGCACCCTACTCCCCCTCTACTCTGCCCTGCTGTGACCTCATCTTGACTACTGTGTTCAGTTCTGGGCTCCCCAGTTCAGGAGGGACAGGGATCAGCTGGAGAGGGTCCAACAGAGGGCTACCAGGATGATTTGGGGACTGCATCACTGCCTGGTGAGGAGAGGCTGAGGGACCTGAGGCTCTTTAGTCTGCATAAGAGAAGGCTGAGAGGGGATTTAATAAATGGTTATAAATATCTGAGGGCTGGGGGGCAGGAGGGAGGGGACAGGCTCTGCTCACTTGCTCCCTGGGATAGGCCAAGGAGCAATGGATGGAAGCTGCAGCACAGGAGGTTCCACCTCAACAGAAGAGGCAACTTCTTCACCATGAGGGTCACAGAGCCCTGGAGCAGGCTGCCCAGAGAGGTTGTGGAGTCTCCTTCTCTGGAGCCTTTCCAGCCCTGTCTGGGTGTGTTCCTGTGTGACCTGTGCTGGATTCTCTGCTCCTGCTCTGGCAGGGGGGTTGGACTGGATGAGCTCTTTGGGTCCCTTCCAACCCCTGACCTCCTGTGATCTGTGACCCTGTGACAGACAGCTCTGCAGAGGGGCTGCTGGAGGGCTGTGCATGGGGATGGGAGGGCAGCAGAACAGACACAGAACCAGGGAGCAGAAGGTGAAGCACAAGCCTGACTTCCCTGGCGAGCTGCCCAAATGCATGTGGCTAATTAGCTTCCTTCTCACAGCGTCCTGGCAGGGTTTGCAGACTAATTAGAACCCCCTCTCCTGTGCTGGGAAGCTCTGCTGACTTGGGGCACTCATGGCCACAGCCCTCAGCCTGGGGACATAAGGCAGCTGGAGGTGCCAGATGCAGCAGCCTGGCTTGGAGGGGGAGGCAGCAGCCCAGCTGAGGAGCAAGCCCTCTGCAGCCTGCTCCCCTCCCTGCCTGCAAACAGCAAGGGCCTTGAGCGCAAAGCAGAGGCTCCTCTTGGCAGCAGAGCTGGGCCAGCCGCAGCCAGAGGTGGAAATCAGGACGGCAGGCTCCCAGCTCTGTTAAAAGTTGCTCTCCAGCCCCTTTCAGTGCTGAAAACAAACAGGGAACCGTGGCCTCAGCAAACTCACCTCCCCTCTCTAGCCAGCCCCAGCCACCACCATCAGCAAACAGCCTGAGCAATATTCCCATCCAGGGCTGACCTCCACAGACCCCTCCACAATCATGATTTCCCCTGCTGAGCGCTGCCTGCTCCTTCCTATTCTCTCCACCAGCATTTACCTATCAGAGAGATTTTAACTTGCACCCCCTGGTCACCATCCTGCCTTGATAGCTCTCTGTCAGGGTCTTCACCAAGAAAGGCCTTTGAAATTCAAAAGGAGGAGTGTGTGTACATAACTCCCTCGCTGCCTTTCATCCACTGCTCTCTTAACTCCCCCAAAGGATTGAAGCAGGTTGGAGGAGCAGCGTTTTCCTTCAGCAGCCACCATGCTGCCTGTCCCTTGTCCTCTAGAAAAGCCTAAATATAGGCTCTGAATGTCCCCACAGCTGGGAATGTGAAGCTTTGAAGCTGCCTGGGACTCACACAGCTCCCAGATGAAGGGCTATCTGGCTCTGTCAAAGGAAGAGAGAAGTCTTTCAAAGATGCTTGGAGATAGCAGCAAAGATATCAGTGGCCCACAGAGTCTCCTTCCCCCTCCCCCCCCCACCTCCTTTCCCTAGATTTTTCTGCAGCCTCTTTAGCTCCTGGTCTCTGTCAGCTCCTGCTGAGGAGGAGTGAGGTGGTTCTGCACATTGAACACACCAGGGAAAGAAAGGGGCCTGATGTCACAGAGACAGAGAATCACAGAATCAAACAGGTGGGAAAAGACCTCAGAGATCTTCAAGTCCAACCTATTGACAGAATCCCCAAGGTTGGAAGAGACCTCAAAGATCATCAAGTCCAAGCTGTCACCACAGACCTCATGACCAAACCATGGCACCAAGTGCCACATCCAATCCCCTCTTGAACACCTCCAGGGATATTCCCTAATACCTAACACCTCCTGACAACTGAACCATGGCTCCAAGTGCCACAGCCAAGCCTTTCTTGAACACCTCCAGGGACAGGGACTCTACCACCCCTGCAACACTGTGGGACTGAGGGGTCTTTGCCAGGCACTGCTGGGCCTTGGGGCACAGCCCAAGAGCAAGAGGCTGGGCTGTGACCTAGAGGTCCCAAGAGCAGGTTTGTGCCCTGCTGAGGCCACGATTCAGCAGGCAGAGAGAGCAAAGAACCAGTCCTGGGCTGAGCAGTGCTGGCAGGGGGGTTGGACTGGATGAGCTTTTGAGGCCCCTTCCAGCCCCTGGCACTCTGTGATTTGTAAGCATTCATAAGAGCTCCTCTCAGTCTTCTCCAGATCTTCAGCAAATACTCTCAGGTTAAGAGCTGGGTGAAATTCCCTTGGGCCCTGGCTGGAGTGGGCACAAATGTGATTGGCACCCACGTCACGCAGCCTTGTCGTGAGCCTGGGGGCTTCCCTCTCACTCTGAGCTGCTGCCAGGGATGGGAGTTTTGTTGTTTCTTTTTCATTCAACTCCTTCTTCTTTTAACCTTTCTTTGAGCTCCTGCTTGCTTCCTCAGCACCCAGGGTAATTGCTTGCAGCCTCGGAGGATCCCGTGGAGGATTCCTGTAACACACCAGGCAGCAATTTGAAAGGCTGCTCTCAGATATAAGAACTTAATGCTGCAGCAGCCTGTGGGGGTAATGAGCTGAAAGCCTGGGGAGAGCTGTGCAGCTCAGAGAACCACAGAATGTGAGGGGCTGGAAGGGACCTCAAAAGCTCATCCAGCCCAATCCCCACTGCCAGAGCAGGGTCACCTAGAGCAGATCACACAGGAACACATCCAGGTGGGGTTTGGAATATCTCCAGAGAGGGAGACTCCACAGCCCCCCTGGGCAGCCTGCTCCAGGGCTCTGGCACCCTCAGAGTGGCAAAACTCTTCCTCTTGTTTCCATGGCACTTCCTCTGCCTCAGCTTCCACCACTGCCCCTTGTGCTGGCATTGGGCATCCCCCAGCAGAGCCTGGCTCCAGCCCCTGGGCACTCACCCTGCACAGCTTTAGCAACAGCAATGAGGTCACCCTCAGGCTCCTCCTCTCCAAGCTACAGAGCCCTCAGCTCCCTCAGGCTCTCCTCATCAGGAAGATCTTCCACTCCCCTAATCATCTTTGTGGCTCTGTGCTGGACTCTTTCAAGAAGTTCCCTGAAGTCCTTCCTGAACTGAGAGGCCCAGAACTGGAGGGGTTTAGGAAGACTGGATGGGGTGCTCAGTGCCATGCTTGATTAGATGGTGTTGGGTGATGGGTTGGACTTGATGACCTCAAAGGTCTCTTCCAACCTGGTTAATCCTATCCTATCCTATCCTATCCTATCCTATCCCATCCTATCCTATCCTATCCCATCCTATCCTATCCTATCCTATCCTATCCTATCCTATCCTATCCTATCCTATCCTATCCTATCCTATTCTATCCTATCCTATCCTATCCTATTTATATAGATGTGGCCTCACCAGGGCAGAACAGATGCAGAGGAGATCCTCTCTTGATCTACTAACCACAGCCCTTCTGACACAACCCAGGATGCCCTTGGCCTTCTTGGCCACAAGGGCACATTGCTGGCTCTTTCATCTAGAGGAGGACTCAGAGGCAGCAGCAAGCACTCAGCACTGCTAAGCAGTTTGGAGAGGGGAGCAGAGGCAGAGTCTTTCTCTCCAACAGGCAGTGTGGGTTTCATAGAATCAGAGAATTGTCAGGGTTGAAAGGGACCTCAAGGCTCAGCCAGTTCCAACCCCCCTGACTCTTCACAGTCATGTTTGCCTTTAATCTCTTTTCCAATCAGGTAGCTGATGGAAGAACACTGGAGCAATCAGACTGTTGCAGTGCATGAGTCTGTCCATCTGTCAGTCTGCTTTCCTTCCTGCTTTCCTTCCATCTGTGTGGGTGTTACAGCAGCACCAAACCCTCCTGAGCCATCCTGCTTCCCACGAGCACTCCTTACACCTTGCTGCTGCAATAGCTCCAGCCTTTGCTTTTCCTCTTCTGAGCCACAGCCTTTAAACTTCAATGCTGCTGGGCAGGGACTGGTGGAGAGCAGCCCTGAAGAAAAGGACCCGGGGGTGCTGGGGGAGGAGAAGCTCACCAGGAGCCAGCAGGGAGCACTTGCAGCCCAGAGAGCCAAGCAGAGCCTGGGCTGCAGCAAGAGAAGTGTGGCCAGCAGGGCCAGGGAGGGGATTCTGCCCCTCTGCTCCACTCTGCTGAGACCACAGCTGCAGCTCTGGGGCCAGTGCTGGAGCCTCTGTGCCAGGAAGGGTCTGGAGGTGCTGGAAGGTGTCCAGAGCAGGGCCACGAGGATGAGCAGAGGGCTGGAGCTGCTCTGCTGTGAGGACAGACTGAGGGAGTTGGGGTTGTGCAGGCTGGAGAGGAGAAGGCTCCAAGACGACCTCATTGTGGCCTTCCAGGATCTGAAGGGCATCTGTCACTGAAAGAGTTGTTGGCCATTGGAATGTGCTGCCCAGGGAGGTGGTGGAGTCCCCATCCCTGGAGGTGTTCAAGAGGGGATTGGATGTGGCACTTGGTGCCATGATCTAGTCATGAGGTTTGTGGTGACAGGTTGGACTCGATGATCTTTGAGGTCTCTTCCAATCTTGGTGATACTGTGAGACTGGGGCTCCAAGAAAGCTGGGGAGGGACTTTTGAGGGTGTCAAGGAGGGATAGGACTTGGGGGGGATGGAGCAAAACTAGAAGTGGGGAGATTGAGATTGGATGTCAGGAAGAAGTTGTTCCCCAGGAGGGTGGTGAGAGCCTGGCACAGGCTGCCCAGGGAGGTGGTGGCAGCCTCATGCCTGGAGGTGTTTGCAGCCAGGCTGGAGGTGGCTGTGAGCAACCTGCTGCAGTGTGAGGTGTCCCTCGCCACGGCAGGGAGGGCTGAAACTGGCTAATCCTTGAGGTCCCTTCCAACCCTGACAGTTCTCTGATTCAAGCCCCAGCAGCAGCCGCAGCCTGCCTGGGAATTCCCCTGCGCTGATCTGTCCTTTGCAGCCTCCAACGAGCAGGTCGCCGCTTTCCCCTCTCTCGCCCTTCTCGTAGCTATAAAGCAAAGGGGGTGGGGGGACGACTGAGAACAACAGCCGCAAGCACCGGCAAGGAGAGAAACCAAAAAGCCCCAAACCAACCCCAAAGCCCGGAGTAAATTAACGGCGCAGCTGCGCTTTTCCCCGCCCGGGAGTCGGGAGGTTCAAAGTTATGGTTCCCCCTCCGGCCGTAACTCTGCCACGCCGCACACATATATTAAGACATTAAAGTTAGCCCCATAAACAGCCACACAAAATACTATAGGCACACCGGGGGGCCAGGCTACGATGGCCAAGGGAGCCATCGCTCTCCTCTCCCTGACTCCTGTGCGTGCGTTTCTCCCTCAAGAAGGCATCAGGCGGCTCTCAGTCACTTGTAATTCAAAGCTCAGGATGCTGAGAGGGAAGAGAGAAGAGAGATTGTTCTGTCTGCTTCTTCTCCCTCCCCTCTCTCTCTCTCTATTTCCCCCCCCCCCCTCCCCTGTTCTTTCTTTTCTTCTCTTTATTGCGCAGGCTGTTGTCTGCCTGCTCGCAATCGATGCTCTCCCTCGCTCCGGCTTTGATGTATCGGCAGAGATCTCAGATTTCCACTCCCCGCCTCCCCCCGACCCCCCTTCCCCTCCTCGGTAACCGATCCAGCTCCCCCAGCAAAGGCAGAGGCACGCAGCAGATAAGGGATAGCCTTTGATTGAATTTACTTCATTTATCCAGACGATGGGACACGGGAGGAATATTAAACCACAAATTAGCAGCTCGCTGCTCTCCCGTGCCTTGAAATCTCCCCGGAAGATAATGAGCTGCTGGAAAACTTCGCTGCCGAAGGTCTCTCCCCAGCCACACCTATTCCCTTTCCCCCCTTCCTCCCACCCCAGATGCTCAAGGAAACACAAGGAAAGTTGGAAACTGGAGAGATGCAGTGAGAAGTTCTTAAAGGGACATCAGCTCAGGCCAAGGTTTCCCCCACGGCTCTGCCCCTGTGAGGGAGCTGCAGTGAGAAGGCACAAAAGGGCTTTCAGGGCTTGTTGACAGCACTGAGAAGGCACAAAAAGGGGGTTCAGATCTTGAGACAGCACTGAGAAGGCAGAAAAAGGGGGTTCAGACCTTGAGACAGCACTGAGAAGGCAGAAAAAGGGGGTTCAGACCTTGAGACAGCACTGAGAAGGCACAAAAAGGCGGTTCAGACCTTGAGACAGCACTGAGAAGGCAGAAAAAGGGATTTCAGCCCTTGTTGACCACCTCTCCTATGAGTACAGACTGAGGGAGTTGGGGCTGTTCAGTCTGGAGAGGAGAAGGCTTTGAGGAGACCTAATTGTGGCCTTCCAGGATCTGAAGGGGGCTCCAAGAAAGCTGGGGAGGGACTTTTGAGGGTGTCAGGGAGTGACAGGACTGGGGGGGATGGAGCAAAACTAGAAGTGGGGAGATTGAGATTGGATGTGAGGAAGAAGTTGTTCCCCATGAGGGTGGTGAGAGCCTGGCACAGGTTGCCCAGGGAGGTGGTGGAAGCCTCCTGCCTGGAGGTGTTTGCAGCCAGGCTGGAGGTGGCTGTGAGCAACCTGCTGTAGTGTGAGGTGTCCCTGGCCATGGCAGGGGGGTTGGGACTGGCTGAGCCTTGAGGTCCCTTCCAACCCTGACAATTCTCTGAGTCTATGATTCATGCCCTGCAGAGCAGGATGGAGAGAAGCCTCCAGCTCACTTTCTGTTGGAACCAGACAAAATATGAATCATCACACAGGATCTCTGCTTCTCCTGCTGAGGAGCTGAGCCACAGAGAGTGTAGCTGTGTGAGAGTCTGCCCAGCAGCAAAACTTCCCTGGGCATCAGCAGAGCCTCAGGTATGTTCCTGCTGCCAGCTTTAACAGCAGGACTGAGCAGCACTTGCAAGCCCAGGGAGGTGCTCCGAGCCCCTCAGCATCTTTGGAGCCTCTACTGGACTGTCTCCAATTGTTCCCTGTCTCTCTTGAACTGGGGAACCAGAACTGGACCCCAGACTCCAGCTGAGGCCTCTCTTGACCAGAGGAGAGGAGGAAAAGAACCTCTCTCAACCTGCTGAACACACTTCATGCACCCCAGGACCCCATTGGCCATCGCTGCCTCATGGGGAACTTGTTGTCCCCCAGCTCTCCCAGCTTCTTCTCCTTGGAGCTGCTTCCCAGCAGGTCTCCCTTCACCTGTAATGGTGCCAGGAGGTTGTTCCTCCCCAGGTGCAGGTCCTTCCACTTGCTCTTGTTGAATTTCATGAGGTTCCCCCCACCCCCCAGCTCTCCAGCCTGTCCAGCCTGAGGGGGTGTCAGCCACTTCTCCCAGTTTGGTAGCCTCAGTATCTGAAAGGGGCCTACAAGAAGGCTGGGGAGGAACTTCTCAGGATCTCAGGTAGTGATAGGACTAGGGGGAATGGAATGAAGCTGGAGGTGGGGAGATTCAGGCTGGACACTGCTGGCTCATGTTCAGCCTACTGTCAACCACTACCCCCAGGTCCCTTTCTGCCTGGCAGCTCTACAACCACTCTGACCCCAGCCTGTAGCACTGCATGGGGTTGCTGTGGCTCCCTTCAGGTGCTGGAAGGTTGCTGTTAGTTCTCCCCAGAGCCTCCTCTTCTCCAGGCTGACCACCCCCAGCTCCCTCAGCCTCTCCTCACAGCAGAGCTGCTCCAACCCCCTCTGTAGCTTGTGATGCTTTTAGCACTGTTTCTGAGCAGGAAGAGCTGCCTTTACCCAAGCTTCCTTGGCACCACTGAGGGACAAAGAGCACACTGCTGCCAGCCAACCTGCCAGTCTCCATGGGCACCTCCTTTTCCCAGCACCACAAAACAGCTGGGCCACCAGGACGCTCTTCCTCCACGGAAGAACAGTTTGATCCTCTGACTTTTCTTCCCATTAGGAAGTCAAATGACCCAGGGGGTGACAAAATGATGCTGTCAAAACCAGGACAGTCACTTTGCAAATCAATAATCCCCTGAGGTGTTGCTTGTGAGTTCCCAGCTCTCCCAGAGCCAAAGTGCTGAGCTGGTATTAATGCTGCTCCTGCTGCTTCTCCCCACCAACAGCCCTGCTGCTGCTGCTGGTACTTGAGAACAATCTCAGACATGGAATTCTACTTAAAGCCAGTGCAAAGGGTGGAATTTTCCAGTTTGGTGACCAAACCAAAACAAGAATTAAGAGAGATGATGAAAAAAAGACAGAAAAGAGACCTGCTACAGGCCACCCTGAGTCCAAGGGGGGCTGCAAGGATGCTGAAGGGACTGCAGCACTGCCTGGGGAGGAGAGGCTGAGGAAGGAGAGATGGGGAGGAAGGAACGATGGGGAGCCAGGAGAGATGGGGAGGAAGGAGAGATGCTGGGCCAGGAGAGATGGGGAGCCAGGACACATGGGGAGCCAGGAGAGATGGGGAGGAAGGAGAGATGCTGAGGAAGGAGAGATGGGGAGGAAGGAAAGATGGGGAGCCAGGAGAGATGGGGAGGAAGGAGAGATGCTGGGCCAGGAGAGATGGGGAGCCAGGAGAGATGGGGAGGAAGGAGAGATGGGGAGGAAGGAAGGAGAGATGGGGAGGAAGGAAGGAGAGATGGGGAGGAAGGAAGGAGAGATGGGGAGGAAGGAAGGAGAGATGGGGAGTCAGATGAGATGCTGGGCCAGGAGAGATGGGGAGCCAGGAGAAATGGGGAGCCAGGAGAGATGGAGAGGAAGGAGAGATGGGGAGCTAGATGAGATGCTGGGCCAGGAGAGGTGGGGAGCCAGATGAGATGCTGGGCCAGGAGAGATGGGGAGGCAGGAGAGATGGGGAGCCAGGACACATGGGGAGCCACATTACCCCGAAGGTTCTGCACCAGCTGCAGAGCTCTGCCTGTGCCACAGGCATCCAGGGGCTGCCAGGCTGCAAGAAGGTCCAGGTGAAATGACACATGAGTCTGATTCCCACCCCTGGACTGCAGAAGAACCCAATTGTCCCAGAGGACCTTTTCTCCCCTTCCTGTGACCAAGGCAACAATCAGAGAACATCTCTGCCTTGGCCTCCTTATTAGTTTAATTAGATGATTTTCTGCATGATTTATCCTGAAGGCTGCAATTGGGCAATCAAATCACAGAGCAGTTGACAACTTCATTTAAAAAATTAGTGTTTCCCAGCTTTGCAGCCTCTAAAAGCTCTGAGGACATCTGTCAGCAGTGACCCCTTCTGAAAATGACACACAGCCCCAGCCTGTCCCCACCTCCTGTCCTGCCTGCAAGCTGGCAGGCTGAAGGATCCCTGGAGAACAACAAGGGGAGGAAAAAAAAGCCTCAAGCCCGAGGGCAGCTCCAGTTTGCAGCTGCCTGAGCTGCCTGCTGCCTGCCCTCTCCCTCCTCATGCTCAGCTCACGAGTGCCAGCACTGCTCCAGGCCTGTCAGAAGAACAGATCCTGCTGCTCAGAGGGGCTTTGGCATCTCAGATGCACTCACATCAGGCTGCTCTTTTGCTAAATTGCCTGTGAATTGCTCACCATAGGATCAGCACAGGGTGTTAGGGGTTGGAAGGGACCCAAAGAGATCATCCAGCCCAGCCCAACCCCCTCTGCCAGAGCAGGAGCAGAGAATCCAGCACAGGTCACACAGGAACACATCCAGACAGGACTGGAAAGGCTCCAGAGAAGGAGACTCCACAACCTCTCTGGGCAGCCTGCTCCAGGGCTCTGGGAGCCTCACAGGGAAGAAGTTCCTCCTCCTGTTGAGGTGGAACCTCCTGTGCTGCAGTTTCCATCCATTGCCCCTTGTCCTACCCCAGGGTGCAGACGAGCAGAGCCTGTCCCTGTCCCCTCCCTCTCCACCCCCAGCCCTCAGATATTGATAGACATTTATTAACTTCCCTCTCAGTCTTCTCTTCCCCAGACTAACCACCCCCAGGGCTGTCCTCTCCTTCTTGACACTTGATGCCCAAGGTGAAGCTGGCAGCCATGTGTCTGACAGCAGGCAGGGCTGGAGCCCCTGCTCTGCTCACCCTGGGCACACATGGGAGGGGGTGGAGGGATGGAAGCTGCTTCTGCCTTTGTGGGTGAGCTGAGCACTGCAGCTGCCAGGGGTGGACCTCCCAGTTCATGCAGGAGCCATCCAGAGGGACCTGGGCAGGCTGGAGAAGGGAGCTCAGGAGAACCTCATGGGGTTCAGTAGGCAAAGTGCAAAGTCCTGCACCTAGGTCAGGGCAGCTCTTGGCAGCAGTCCTGCCTGGGGGATGATGAGATTGAGAGCAGCCCTTGCAGAAAGGGATATGGGGGTGCTGGTGGGGGAGAAGCTGGACAGGAGACAGTGATGAGCACATGCAGCCCAGAAGGCCAATGGCAGCCTGGGGTGCATCAACAGCAGCATGGCCAGAGATGGAGAGAGGAGATCCTGCCCCTCTGCTCTGCTCTGCTCTGCTCTGCTCTGCTGAGACCTCACCTGCAGTGCTGTGTCCAGCCCTGGAGTCCTTAGCACAGCAGGTCCAGAGCAGGGCCAGAGAAGGGCCACAAAGATGATCAGAGGGTTGAAGAACTTTTCCTACAAGGACAGGCTCCTCCCTGCAGCCTCCTTTCAGGGAGCTGTAGAGAGCAATGAGGTCTAGAGAGGTTCTCCTCCCCCTCCACTCTACCCTGGTGGGACCTCACCTGGAATATTGCATCCAGCTCTGGGCTCCCCAGCTCAGGAAGGACAGGGATCTGATGGAGAGAGCCCAAGGGAGGGCTGCAAGGATGCTGAAGGGACTGCAGCACTGCCTGGGGAGGAGAGGCTGAGAGCCCTGGGGGTGGTTAGCCTGGAGAGGAGAAGGCTGAGAGGAGATCTGTTCAAAGTCTATCAATATCTGAGGGCTGGGGGTCAGGATTGAAGGGACAGGGACAGGCTCTGCTCAGCTGCACCCTGGGATAGGAGAAGGGGCAATGGATGGAAACTGCAGCACAGGAGGTTCCACCTCAACATGAGGAGGAACTTCTTCCCTGTGAGGCTCCCAGAGCCCTGGAGCAGCCTGCCTAGACAGATGGAATGGAATGGAATGGAATGGAATGGAATGGAATGGAATGGAATGGAATTAACCAGGTTGGAAAAGACCTCAGAGATCATCCAGTCCAACCTCTCACCCAGCACCATCTGATCAACTAAACCATGGCACCAAGTGCCTCAGCCAGGCTCTTCCTAAACACCTCCAGGGATGGGGACTCCAGCACCTCCCTGGGCAGCTCATTCCAATGGCCAATCTCTCTTGCTGGGAAGAGCTTCTTCCTGAACCTCCCCTGGCACAGAGGTTTGTGGAGTCTCCTTCTCTGGAGCCTTTCCAGCCCTGCCTGGATGTGTTCCTGTGTGACCTGTGCTGGATTCTCTGCTCCTGCTCTGGCAGGGGGGGGGGGGGGGGGGGTTGGACTGGAAGATCTCCAGAGGTCCCTTCCAGCCCCTGCCATCCTGTGAGCCTGGGATCCTGTGCTACCTTCCCCTGCCTCCCATGCTTCTCTTCATTACCAAACATCCCCTGAAGACACCATTGATGATGGAGAGCCATTGGAGAGGCAATTAGGAAGAAGTTAGAGCGAATTACATATGCAGGGTTTATTTTCTGTTTGCTGCTGGAGCTGCTGCCAATTATTGTGCAATTAGGCTGCCTTCATTAGCAAATGAGATTAAAATTAACATCGTTAATTACTCCTTCTGTTAAGCAGGGGGGAAGCAGGCGTTCAAGGGGAAGATGCAGGGAAGATGCAGGGGAGGTTGTCCTCAGAGCAGCTGCAGGAATGTTCTCCACTGGCAGCAGCTCCTGCAAGGGTTGCCTTGGGTTATTCACTCCCAGCCTTTTGAGTCTTTGAGTCTTGAATGTCAGCAGAGAGGGAGGCTCCACACCACCCCACAACCCCCCCCCCCCCCCGCCCCAGGGCCAGCCTGCTCCAGGGCTCTGGCACCCTCCCAGGGGAATAATTCTTCCTCCTGTTTCCATGGCATTTCCTCTGCCTCAGCTTCCACCACTGCCCCTGGTGCTGGCATTGGGCATCCCCCAGCAGAGCCTGGCTCCAGCCTCTGGGCACTCACCCTGCACAGCTCTCAGGCTCCTCTTCTCCAAGCCAAAGAGCCCAAACTCCCTCAGGCTCTCCTCATGAGGAAGAATCAAACAGGTTGGAAAAGACTTCAGAGATTAGAATACATACATACATAGAATAAACCAGGTTGGAAGAGACCTTCAAGATCATCGCGTCCAACCCATCACCAATCCAACACCGCCCAAGCAACTAACCCACAGCACCAAGCACCCTGTCAAGTCTTCTCCTAAAAACCTCCAGTGATGGCGACTCCACCACCTCCCCAGGCAGCCCATTCCAATGTGCAATCACTCTTTCTGTATAGAACTTTTTTCTAACATCCAGCCTGAACCTCCCCTGGCGCAGCCTGAGACTGTGTCCTCTTGTTCTGGTACTGCTTGCCTGGGAGAAGAGACCAACATCTGTCTGTCTACAACCTCCCTTCAGATAGTTGTAGAGAGTAATAAGGTCACCCCTGAGTCTCCTCTTCTCCAGGCTAAGCAACCCCAGCTCCCTCAGCCTCTCCTCGTAGGGCTTATGTTCCAAACCCCTCACCAACTTTGTTGCTCTTCTCTGGACTCGTTCCAGCAAGTCAACATCCTTCCTAAACTGAGGGGCCCAGAACTGGACACAGTACTCAAGGTGCGGCCTAACCAGTGCAGTGTACAGGGGCAGAATGACCTCCCTGCTCCTGCTGGCCACACTGTTCCTGATGCAGGCCAGGATGCCATTGGCCCTCTTAGCTGCCTGGGCACACTGCAGGCTCATGTTCAGTCTACCGTCGACCAGCACCCCCAGGTCCCTCTCAGCCTGACTGCTCTCCAGCCACTCTGACCCCAGCCTGTAGCTCTGCATGGGGTTGCTGTGGCCAATGTGCAGAACCCGGCACTTGGATGTGTTAAATCTCATGCCGTTGGACTCTGCCCAACTGCCCAGCCTGTCGAGGTCCCTCTGCAGAGCCTCTCTACCCTCCAGCAGATCAACTCCTGCGCCCAGCTTGGTGTCGTCAGCAAATTTACTGATGATGGACTCGATGCCCTCCTCCAGATCATCAATAAAGATGTTAAAGAGCATGGGGCCCAGCACTGATCCCTGGGGCACACCACTGGTGACTGGCTGCCAGCTGGATGTGGCACCATTCACTACCACTCTCTGGGCTCGGCCCTCCAGCCAGTTCCTAACCCATCGCAGTGTGGTCCCATCCAAGCCATGGGCTGACAGCTTGGCCAGGAGCTTGCTATGGGGAACGGTGTCAAAGGCCTTGCTGAGGTCCAGGTAGACTACATCCACAGGCCTCCCCACATCCACCAGGCGGGTCACCTGATCATAGAAGGAGATCAGGTTGGTCAGGCAGGACCTGCCCTTCCTAAACCCATGCTGGCTGGGCCTGATCCCTTGGCCATCCTCTAAGTGTTGTGTGATTGCACTCAGGATGACCTGCTCCATAATCTTTCCTGGTACTGAGGTCAGGCTGACAGGCCTGTAATTCCCTGGCTCATCCAACCGGCCCTTCTTGTGGATGGGTACCACGTTGGCCAGCTTCCAGTCAGCTGGGATCTCTCCAGTGAGCCAGGACTGATGAAAAATAATGGAGAGTGGTTTGGCCAGCTCATCTGCCAGCTCTCTCAGCACCCTAGGATGGATCCCATCTGGTCCCATGGACTTGTGGGGGTCCAAGCTGCTGAGGAGAGCTCCTATCACTTGCTCATGGAACAAAGGGAAACCATGCAGCTCCCTGGCTCCCTCTGCCAGTTCTGCAGGCCAGCTGTCTGGTAGACGTTCTTTCCAGGTAGTAAAAACTGAGGTAAAGAAGGTGTTAAGTACCTCTGCCTTTTCCTCATCCTGTGTTACAACATTTCCTTCCATGTCAACCAAGGAGTGGAGGTTGTCCCTGCCCTTCCTCTTGCTATTAATATATTTATAGAAGGACTTTTTGTTGTCCTTCACATCAGAGGCCAGTTTAAGTTCCAAATATGCTTTTGCCTCCCTAATTTGCCTCCTACATGCCCTAGCAACCTCTTTAAACATTCCATGGGTTGCCTCACCTTTCTTCCAAAGATGATACACCCTCTTTTTTTCCCTTAGTTCAATTAAAAGTTCATTACACAGCCAGGCTGGCCGTCTGCCCCGGCGGCTCCTCTTCCGGCACATTGGCACAGCCTGCTCCTGAGCCTTCATCAGCTCTTTCTTGAAGCAGGTCCAGCCCTCCTGGACCCCTTTATTTTTAAGGGCTTTCTCCCAAGGAACCCTCTGAATTGTTTCCTTGAGCAACCTGAAGTCCGCCCTCCGGAAGTCCAGAGTGGAGGTCTTCTTACAAGATCCTCAAGTCCAAGCTATTCCCTAATACCTAACACCTCCTGACAACTGAACCATGGCTCCAAGTGCCACAGCCAAGCCTTTCTTGAACACCTCCAGGGACAGGGACTCCACCACCCCTGCAACACTGTGGCAGTGAGGGGTCTTTGCCAGGCAGTGCTGGGCCTTGGGGCACAGCCCGAGAGCAAGAGGCTGGGCTGTGACCTAGAGGTCCCAAGAGCAGGTTTGTGCCCTGCTGAGGCCACGATTCAGCAGGCAGAGAGAGCAAAGAACCAGTCCTGGGCTGAGCAGTGCTGCTCCACAGGATGCTGTGGGGAGGATCACAGAATCACAGAGTGCCAGGGGCTGGAAGGGACCTCCAAAGCTCACCCAGGCCGACCCCCCTGCCAGGGCAGGGTCACCTAGAGCAGGGCACACAGGAACACATCCAGGCAGGTCTTGAATGTCAACAGAGAGGGAGACTCCACAACCCCCCTGGGCAGCCTGCTCCAGGGCTCTAGCACCCTCCCAGGAGAATAATTCTTCCTCCTGTTTCCATGGCACTTCCTCTGCCTCAGCTTCCACCACTGCCCCTTGTGCTGGCACTGGGCATCCCCCAGCAGAGCCTGGCTCCAGTCTCTGGGCACTCATCCTTTACACCCCCCTCAGGCTCCTTTTCTCTAAGGCAGAGAGCTCTGTCTCCCTCAGTCTCTCCTTGTAAGGAAGATGTTCAACTCCTTTAATCAATCAGCCTGATCTAGTGTGGGGAGTCCCAGCCCATGGCAGGGGGGCTGGAACTAGATGATCCTTGTGGTCCCTTCCAACCCTGGCTGATACTCTGATACTATGATCTTTGTGACTCTGTGCTGGACTCTCTCAAGCAGTTCCTTGAGGTCCTTCTGGAACTGAGGGTCCCAGAACTGGGCCCAATGCTCCAGATGCAGCCTCACCAGGGCAGAGTAGAGAGGCAGAACCTCTCTCAACCTACTCACCACAGCCCTTCTCACCCAGCCCAGGATGCCATTGGCCTTTATGGCCACAGGAGCACATTGGGCATCCCCCAGCAGAGCTTGGCTCCAGCCTCTGGGCACTCACCCTGCACAGCTTTATCCACAGCAATGAGGTCACCTCTCAGCCTCCTCTTCTCCAAGCTACAGAGCCCTCAGCTCCCTCAGGCTCTCCTCATGAGGAAGATCTTCCACTGCCTTCATCATTTTCATAGGGGGCAGTAAAGCCAAGCCAGCTGGTGCTGCTCAGGGCAGTGTTTTCTTGCTGCTGGACATGCTGTGGTCACTGCAGAAGGTTGTTCTCCTGGGCTCACAGACTGGACAGGGAGGTGAAGGGAAGAGCAGCAGAGCTCTGGGTTGGTGACATTGACCTTGCAAGCCAGCTCAGTGGCATTGCTTGCTGCAGCACTTGGGGGCTGTGTACACAGTGATGCCAAGGAGGCACTTTGAGGGTCCTGGATCTCAGGA
This sequence comes from Dryobates pubescens, assembly GCF_014839835.1. Classification (NCBI taxonomy): domain Eukaryota; kingdom Metazoa; phylum Chordata; class Aves; order Piciformes; family Picidae; genus Dryobates; species Dryobates pubescens. The sequence goes on along the minus strand of NC_071624.1, from coordinate 22,418,265 downwards.
GGTCTCCTAGGACCATCCTGATGCCTCTGCCCAGAACTGATGTGACTGCATCACTTTATCTGCAGTCTCTCTGGGCCATCCTTGACAGTCTGCACCAATGCAGGTGCCTCAGGTTCCACCTGAGAGATTTTGTCTATCATTTCACTTTCCTTACCCTTGGGAAGGCTTCTCCAAGTGTTTAACTAGAACTGCAGCTGCCCACTACTAGCTGCACTGAGGAGCAGCTCCAGTCCCCCAGTCTCTGCTGGGAGCATCCAGAAGCCCCCTCCCTGTGGCCATCAGCCTGTGGTTTGCAATCTGTGATGCCTGTGTTGAACACAAGTTCTATGAGGAGCAGCTGAGGGGAGGTTGTAGCCAGCTGGGGGTTGGTCTCTTCTGCCAGGCAAGCAGCACCAGAACAAGAGGACACAGTCTCAAGCTGTGCCAGGGGAGGTTTAGGCTGAAAGTGAGGAGAAAGTTCTTCCCAGAGAGAGAGATTGGCCATTGGGATGTGCTGCCCAGGGAGGTGGTGGAGTCCCCATCCCTGGAGGTGTTCAGGAGAGGATTGGATGTGGCACTTGGAGCCATGGTTTAGTTAGTCAGGAGGTGTTGGGTGACAGCTTGGACTTGATGATCTCTGAGGTCTTTTCCAACCTTATTGATTCTATGATTCAGCCTGGAGAAGAGGAGGCTGAGGGGAGACCTCATGGCTCTCTACCAAGGACATGAGAAGTGATTACTCCCATTCTGTTTAGATCAGTCTTTGTCACACTTAAGAGCTATTCCTGTCTTGCCTGAGTTCCTCCCCTTTGGATTAAAACCATCCCAATTTACCCAATCTTTCTTTGCAGCTCATGTCTGCTAGGCTCCAGTCTGTCCTTCTAGCTCAGGATCCCCCCCCAAAAGCTCTGCCACTTTCTGGCCCAAACCTGGACCCAGGCCTCCAGCTGAGGTCTCAGTCACACTGGGCAGAGCAGGAGCAGGGGTCTGTGTGTCTTGCTGGGGATACTTCTGCCCACCCTCTCCTGTCTGGCATTTCTCAGTGCAGCCTGACACCTCTGACTCTCCTTGACACAGTGCTCAGTAATGAGCCCCACTCCTTTCTTCAGCATTGCTGCCCAGCCAGCTCTGTCTCTCTGCATCCTGCCTGGGAACAGTTCATTATTCCTGCCTGCATGTAGAATCCAGCACTTAGCTCCCTGAAATTGGATCCTATTGCTTCCAAACCACTTCTCCAGCTTGTCAAAATGGGTTGGAGAGGAGTGAAGAGGTTGCTGCAGTGCCCAGGGGAAATGTGGAGTGTAGGACTCCAGCCCTGGATTTCAGCTTGGACCTTGCCAGGTGGGATGCTTCCTTTGGATCCATCCCTGTCTCACCTTGCTCCCAACAAACCTCAAGCCAAATGTGGTCCCTGTGAGAATCATGTCACAGAATGGGTTGGGCTGGAAGGGACCTTCAAAATCATCCAGTTCCCACCCCCCTGACATGGGCAGGGAGAGCTCCCTCCAGCCTCATCCAACCTGGCCTTGAACACCTCCAAGGCAGGGACAGCCACAACCTCCCTGGACAACCTGTTCCAGTGTCTCTCCACCCTCACTGCAAAGAATTTCTCACTAATCTCCAACTCAGTCTCCCCTATTTCAGCCTTTGCCCCTTGTCCTGGCACTCCCAGCCCTTGTCCAGAGTCCCTCCCCAGCTCTCCTGGAGCCCCTTCAGCTACTGGAAGGCTGCACTAAGGTCTCCCTGGAGCCTTCTCTTCTCCAGCCTGAACAGCCCCAACTCTCCCATCCTGTCCCCACAGGGGATGTTCTCCAACCTTCTGATCATCTTCATGGCTTCCTTTGGACCCTCTCTAGCAGCTCCAGATCCTTCCTGTCTTGGGGGCCCCAGAACTGGAGGCAGTGCTGCAGGTGGGGTCTGAGCAGAGCAGAGCAGAGCAGAGGGGCAGAATCCCCTCCCTGTGCTGCTGCTCTCCCTGCTCTGGCTGCAGCTCAGCACACAACTGCCTGCTGGGCTGCCAGTTCAGGAGGGACAGGGATCTGCTGGAGAGAGTCCAAGGGAGGGCTACCAGGATGCTGAAGGGACTGCACCACTGCCTGGGGAGGAGAGGCTGAGAGCCCTGGGGCTGTTCAGTCTGGAGAGGAGAAGGCTCAGAGGGGATTTAATAAATGTCTATCAATCTCTGAGGGCTGGGGGCAGGAGGGAGGGGACAGGGACAGGCTCTGCTCAGTTGCACCCTGGGGTAGGACAAGGAGCAATGGATATCAACTCCAGCCCAGGAGGTTCCACCTCAACATGGGGAGGAACTTCTTCCCTGTGAGGCTCCCAGAGCCCTGGAGCAGGCTGCCCAGAGAGGTTGTGGAGTCTCCTTCTCTGGAGCCTTTCCAGCCCCATCTGGATGTGTTCCTGTGTGACCTGTGCTGGATTCTCTGCTCCTGCTCTGGCAGGGTGTTGGGCTGGATGATCTCCAGAGGTTCCTTCCAACCCCTGACCTCCTGTGAGCTGTGATCTGCTGCATGGGTTCCCTGCCAAAGGGCTGGAAGTAAGTTGCAGCTGAGGATGTGGGGAAGGCAGAGGAGGGGGAGTATTTTGTCAGCTCTCCTTTGGAGTGTACAGATCTTTGTGCTAGGAACAGGAACATCAGACTCCATGTGAAGGAAAGCTGAGGTCACATGCTGTCTGTCCCTTTGCTTCCACACTGCTCTGCAAATGCCAAGAGCGGCCTGGATGGAACAGGCTCTGACAGCTCCCAGCCCTGAAGAAGCCTGGAGGGCTCAGATGCTTCCCTGTTGTGTTTGGACCTCCTGCCTGACCTAACAGAAGCCACTTCCTCTCTCTGTGAGCTTTTTCACCTGCACCCAGGATGCAGCAGTTGTGAGAGGCTTCACCAGTGGCAGTGACCATGCAGCATGAGCTGAGTCTCTGTGGCCTCAGCCCCTTGCTGCAAGCACTTGAATGCACCCCAGTGTTATGGTTCCCTGACATGGCAGGGAAGGAAGGGAGGGAAGGGAGGGGAGGAGGGAGGGAAGGAGGGAGGGGAGGAGGGAGGGGAGGAGGGAGGGGAGGAGGGAGGGGAGGGAGGGAAGGAGGGAGGGAAGGGAGGGAAGGAGGGAGGGAAGGGAGGGAAGGAGGGAGGGAAGGGAGGGAAGGAGGGAAGGAGGGAAGGAGGGAGGGAGGGAAGGAGGGAAGGAGGGAAGGAGGGAGGGAGGGAGGGAGGGAGGGAAGGAGGGAAGGAGGGAAGGAGGAAGGAAGAAATTTTCCCATTTCTCAACCTGGAAAATCCTGGGCAGAGAAATGCCTAACAATCTGGAGCAGGCTGCCCAGGGAGGTGGTCGAAGCCTCATCCCTGGAGGTGTTTGCAGCCAGGCTGGAGGTGGCTGTGAGCAACCTACTGCAGTGTGAGGTGTCCCTGGCCATGGCAGGGATTTGGAACTGGCTGAGCCTTGAGCTCCCTTCCAGCCTTAACAATTCTATGCCTCTGTGACTCTCCCCATGGGGAGTCACGAGCAGGAGGCCACTTGGGGAACTGTTTCCTAGTCAGGGCAGCTTTTTTTTCTCCCCCATTCTCAATGATGTGTAGAAGGTTTGCCTTGAATTTCCACCTGGACCCAACCCAGAGCAGCATCTTGCTCCGAAGCTGTTCGGTAAGGGTGGCAATGAACTTGATGAGGTGTGTGCTGCCAGCCTCACAGCCACCTTCAAGCAAGAACAGCAAGGGGACTGAGAGCAGCAGGGCACCTTGTGCACAGCAACCAGCCAGCCTGGCTCTCAAAACTCTTCTGCTCCTGCAGACCTCATCAAAAAAGAAGAAAAACAAAACTGAAATGAGATGAGAAAATAAGTAGCCAGGGCCAGGCAGGGAATTCTTCTGCCCTCACAGCCCCAAGGGGACTCTATCCAAATTAAGAGGCCTTTTGCACTGCTAATGACTTGGGGAAGCTGATGTGGAAACGTGGGCCACAGCAGCAGCTGGGGGAAATCACTGGAGGGACTGCAGGAACAGCAGCAGATCACATTCATCTCGGAGGCTCCAGCCCACTCTCCCACATGTGGTAGGATGAAATTACCCTCCCCACCCCCCTGAATAAAATCTGCCAGACTGGCTCAGATGGAAGCAAATGAAGCTGCACCTACAAGCAAAACTACAACCTAGAGATGTGAAATGTGAGGAATGTGTCCAAACCAGACAATATTTATATGGATTGACAATTTGGAAGCAACACAAGAACCACCCCCCCACCCGACAAAAGCAGGAGGTTAGCAACAGCTTCCTCCTCCCTGCTCCCTTCCCCTGCCTCACATAAGGTAAAAGAGAGAGAATCATAGACTCACAGAACTGTCAGGGTTGGAAGGGACCTCAAGGCTCAGCCAGTCCCAACCCCCTGCCATGGCCAGGGACACCTCACACTCCAGCAGGTTGCTCACAGCCACCTCCAGCCTGGCTGCAAACACCTCCAGGCAGGAGGCTTCCACCACCTCCCTGGGCAACCTGTGCCAGGCTCTCACCACCCTCCTGGGGAACAACTTCTTCCTCACATCCAATCTCAATCTCCCCACTTCTAGTTTTGCTCCATCTCCTCCCAGTCCTATCCCTCCCTGACACCCTCAAAAGTCCCTCCCCAGCTTTCTTAGAGCCCCCTGCAGATCCTGGAAGGCCACAATTAGGTCTCCTCAAAGCCTTCTCCTCTCCAGACTGAATAGCTCCAAGTCTCCCAGTGTGTCTCCATAGCAGAGCAGCTCCAGCCCTCTGCTCATCCTCATTGCCCTTCTCTGGGCCTCCAGATCCCATCACACCATTTGTGCATCTCTCCTCTGTGCTCTCCAAGGAACTGCTGAGCCCAGGACAGGAGCACAGAAGTCCCAACAGTGGATGGTTTAGCACTGAGAAGGATTTCACCAGCAGCAATACAACACTGTTTGGGGTTTAGACTGGAAGCTTTGAACAGCATCCCTGTCCTCATGCCCCACAGAGAGCAAGGTAGAGAACCCAGGAAGAGAAGGCTCTAGAGAGACCTTCTTGTGGCCTTCCAGGATCTGCAGGGGGCTCCAAGAAAGCTGGGGAGGGACTTTTAAGGGTGTCAGGGAGGGATAGGACTGGGGGGGTGGAGCAGAACTAGAAATGGGGAGATTGAGATTGGATGTGAGGAAGAAGTTGTTCCCCAGGAGGGTGGTGAGAGCCTGGCACAGGCTGCCCAGGGAGGTGGTGGAAGCCTCCTGCCTGGAGGTGTTTGCAGCCAGGCTGGAGGTGGCTGTGAGCAACCTGCTGCGGTGTGAGGTGTCCCTGGCCATGGCAGGGGGGTTGGGGCTGGCTGAGCCTTGAGGTCCCTTCCAACCCTGACAGTTCTGTGGTTTTATGAATGGGCTGAGAGCAGGTGCAAAGGGGACCTGAGGTGTGCAGAGGGCAGGGTGAAGGCTGATGTATTATGTGGGAGAGAAAAATGAGAGAGAAACAAGGGACAGGATGTTTCCTTGTCAGGCTCCTCCACGAGGGCAGATTTATCTGCCTTCCTTTCTCTAGAAGATTCATTAGGCATTTGTGCCTCCCCTTCTCCCTGGCAACGTTTGTCCAGGAGCACAACAGTAACTCATGCTCCTGCTCTCTCCCCTCCCAGCAGCACAGCAGCCTCCCACCCCAGCTCTGCTCTTTGTCTCGGGCTTCTGCAAGGGGCTGAGAGGTACCAGCATCCTGGGAGCCTGCAGGTGTTCCCTCAGGAGCTTCCAGACAAACAGCAGAAACCCTCTGCCCACACCAGAGCTTACTGTGGAACAAGAGGACACAGTGTCAAGTGCCAGGGGAGGTTTGGGCTGGAGGTGAGGAAGAAGTTCTTCATCGAGAGAGAGATTGGCCCTTGGGATGTGCTGCCCAGGGAGGTGGTGGAGTTCCCATCCCTGGAGGTGTTTAGGAAGAGACTGGATGGGGTGCTTGGTGCCATGGTTTAGTTGATCAGATGGTGTTGGGTGATAGGTTGGACTTGATGATCTCAAAGGTCTCTTCCAACCTGGTTCATTCTATTCTATTCTATTCCATTCCATTCCATTCCATTCCATTCCATTCCAAGCTGCAGTGGCACAGGCACTGAGATCTGAGCCTTGGGGAATCATAGAATCAATAAGCTTGGAAAAGACCTCAGAGATCATCAGGTCCAACCTGTCACCCAAGACCTCCTGACAACTAAACCATGGCACCAAGTGGACATGGCACCATAGAATCATAGACTCAATAAGGTTGCAAGAGGCCTGAAAGATCATCAAGTCCAACCTGCCACCCTAGACCTCATGAGTACTAAACCATGGCTCCATGTGCCACATCAATCCCTTCCTGAACACCTCCAGGAATGGGGACTCCACCACCTCCCTGGGCAGCAGTAGGTATCCTTGGGCATCCATACAGTTAAGAGTCTTAGCTCCAGTGGAAAGCCTCTTGAGGCCTTGCTGGCTGCACTAGAGGATGTGGATCATTTCAACATTAACAGCTTTGCTTATTAATTATGGTGGGAAAGGTAGGGGTGGAGAATGCTATAGAAGAAACCATTAGTGAGATGCAGTCAATCTGCCTGTAGCCAGGACTGGGGGAAGGCAGCAGTTGCACACTGGCAGCAGTTGTCACTCAACCTGCCATACACAGCCTCCAAGCATTCAGCACTCAGGTTCTCTCCCATCACCCCAACACTTTCCCCCTCAAGCTGCTGAGGCTACAGCTGTTCAGCCCTGCCCTGGCACTGAACAGACAGCTAATTCAGGTGAAATATTATTAAGAGTGCTTAGCCTGCAGAAGAGGAGGCTCAGGGGAGACCTTCTTGCTCTCTCCAGCTCCCTGAAGGGAGGTTGGAGCCAGGTGGGGGTTGGTTTCTTCTCCCAGGCACCCAGCACCAGAACAAGAGGACACAGTCTCAAGCTGTGCCAGGGGAGGTTTAGGTTGGAGGTGAGGAGAAAGTTCTTCCCAGAAAGAGTTGTTGGCCATTGGGATGTGCTGCCCAGGGAGGTGGTGGAGTCCCCATCCCTGGAGGTGTTCAAGAGGGGATTGGATGTGGCTCTTGGAGCCATGGTTTAGTTGTCAGGCGGTGTTGGGTGACAGGTTGGACTTGATGATCTTTGAGGTCTTTCCAACCTTGTTGATTCTATGATCCTATGACTCTAAGAGATGGGGGGAAAGCCTTTTTCATCTTTATTTGCTCTTTTTGGTTCCCAGCAAAATTGCACCAGCACTCTGCAGCTAATGGTGTGACAAGAACCTGCAGCCAAGAGCTGGTAAACCCTTCAGACTGCTAGGGACAGACAAACCTCCCTACAGCTAGAGCTGGATTTCATGTCCCCCACTCACTAGTCTTCAGCCATAACACACTGAAAGGTCAAAAGCAGCAGCAGAAGAGGGAAGAGGCTCCAGGAGCAGGGCTTGGAGAATTCATCTGTGACTGGGGCTGGAGGAAACTGAAGTGGCCTGGCCCAGCCTTGCTTAATTCACCAACGAGCTGGCCATGGAGAGAGATAAGGAACAAGGTCTGAAACCTTAAAAGCAGCCATTAGGAACACAGAGAAGTGAGGACCAGCTGAAAGAAAGCCAAATGCATGTTTGTGAGCCGATAAGAGCCTGCACACTTCTTCCAGCAGCTGATAGCCAGAGGTATCAACAAGGTAGAGAGAGATGAAATTCCTGCAGGCATTAATTAAAAGCAGGCTGATGAGGAGAGAAATTAAGGCCCAAACAGTGAGCAGAAATAACTGCTGGTTTTATTTCTACTTCAGAGGATGTTTAGCTCCAAACAACTGCTGGAGGGGGGAAAACAAAGCTTGTGGATGTAAGGTGTGAGATGCAGATGGGAGATGTGGGTACCCAGCGTTAAAGGATGAGGCTCACAGGCTGGCTGGCACAAACAGAACACTGGGATGGATCTGGTGGTGGAGAAGCTTTAATGGAGTAAGAGGAGATTACTGGGCAGCCTCCAAAGATGTGGCTGCAGGACATCAAGCAAAATCCCAAGGATCTCAGTGGCCAGGGTAGGAGATTCTCGAGACAAAAAAGAGAGGTCAGCAAAGCATCTCCTGCTATCCATCTGCCCTGTGGGAAGATGCTGTGCAGAGAAGGGCAACAAAGCTGGGGAGGGGTCTGGAGCACAGCCCTGGGAGGAGAGGCTGAGGGAGCTGGGGTTGCTTAGCCTAGAGAAGAGGAGGCTCAGGGGAGACCTTCTTGCTCTCTGCAGCTCCTTGAAGGGAGGTTGTAGGCAGGTGGGGGTTGGTCTCTTCTCCCAGGCAAGCAGCACCAGAACAAGAGGACACAGTCTCAAGCTGTGCCAGGGGAGGTTTAGCCTGGAGGTGAGGAGAAAGTTCTTCCCAGAGAGAGAGATTGGCCCTTGGGATGTGCTGCCCAGGGAGGTGGTAGAGTCCCCATCCCTGGAGGTGTTTAGGAAGAGCCTGGATGTGGCACTTGGTGCCACGGTTTAGTTGATCAGAAGGTGTTGGGTGAGAGGTTGACTTGATGATCTCTGAGGTCTTTTCCAACCTGGCTAATTCTATTCTATTCTACTCTTTTCTATTCTACTCTATTCTATACCTGCTGCAGTGGCACAGGCAGGCAGCAATTCCACCTCTGCTTGCCTCCAACATTGGTGTGGGTGAGAGCTTTTCCAACAGGAGAGGCAGCTGCTGTGGCAGTGTGTTGACACAGGTTTAGCTGCCACCCTGTTTCCTCTGGAAGCCACATCCAGCTGGAGCCAGAGCCGTTCCACCCACCACAAGGCAGCAGAGCTGACGTCTTGTGGCAGTCAGTCCCTTGAGGACACGTCTCCAGAAAAAGAATCACACAGCTGCTCAGCTCAGCTCCCAAACTCACCACTTCTCTCCCTTTTGCCTTTTTTTATCTTTTTTTTTTTTTTTTTTTTTTTTTTAATATTGCCTTGCTTTATTTACAGCATTTTTTCCCCTCCCAGGTTGACAGAGCAGTGAAGGCTTAGTGTTGGGGAAGGCTGGCATGGCACAGCCTCACCCCAGCAGCTCCGGTTGGGATGCAGCTGCAATGTGCTAGGGATCAAGCACCAGCTCCTGAGTCCCCCAGCAGTGAAATAATAGAATCAGAGAATTGTCAGGGTTGGAAAGGATCTCAAGGATCAGCCAGCTCCAACCCCCCTGCCATGGCCAGGGACACCTCACACTACAGCAGGTTGCTCACAGCCACCTCCAGCCTGGCTGCAAACACCTCCAGGCAGGAGGCTTCCACCACCTCCCTGGGCAACCTGTGCCAGGCTCTCACCACCCTCATGGGGAACAACTTCTTCCTCACATCCAATCTCAATCTCCCCACTTCTAGTTTTGCTCCATCCCCCCCCAGTCCTATCCCTCCCTGACACCCTCAAAAGTCCCTCCCCAGCTTTCTTGGAACCCCCTGCAGATCCTGGAAGGCCACAATTAGGTCTCCTTGGAGCCTTCTCCTCTCCAGACTGAATAGCCCCAACTCCCTCAGTCTGTCCTCATAGCAGAGCAGCTCCAGCCCTCTGCTCATCCTCCTGGCCCTTCTCTGGGCCTCCTGATCCCATCACACCATTTGTGCATCTCTCCTCTGCCCAGCTTTTCTCCAAGGAATTGCTGAGCCCAAGAGAGGAGCATGAAAGTCCCAACAGTGGATGGTTTAGCACTGAGAAGGATTTCACCAGCAGCAATACAACACTGTTTGGGGTTTAGACTTGAAGCTTTGAACAGCATCCCTGTCCTCATGCCTTCCTCCCCACAGAGAGCAAGGTGGAGAACCCAGGAAAAGAAGGTTCCAAGGAGACCCAATGGTTTCCTCAGAGCCTTCTCCTCTTCAGACTGAAGAGCCTCACCTCCATCAGAGCAGAGCAGCTCCAGCCCTCTGCTCCTCCTCCTGGCCCTTCTCTGGACACCTTCCAGCCCCTCCAGATCCTTCCTGGCACAGAGGCTCCAGAACTGGCCCCAGAGCTCCAGCTGTGGTCTCAGCAGAGTGGAGCAGAGGGGCAGAATCCCCTGCCTGGCCCTGCTGGCCACACTTCTCTTGCTGCAGCCCAGCCTCTGCTTGGCTCTGTGAAATGTGAGCTCAGGGGTTGATTTCGTTCACCTGGCATTCCACTTAATAACAATGCCTAATTAGAAAGACTTTTAAGCATTCATTACATTAATTTAACGTGAATCTCATGGAGCTTGATTGGAATTCTTTCTTCTTTTTCATGTTTGACCCCTGTGCCATTACCCCTGCAGGCTGCTTACACACGTTTTCATTAAGGACTGCGAGCAGTGGAGAGATTTGATGAATTAGAAGCAGCCCTTTAGTCTTTTGAGTTTTAACTTTGAGATTCCGAGTTCTTTTATGCTGGGGAAAAGAAAAAGCCCGGATTCCGTTCCCTTCCCCCGCCCTGCCTTGGTTTAAATACAGGCTACTGACTGCTCCCGCTGGGCCGGAGGGCTAACAATCCAAACGCGCTGCTGCCCCTTCCCCCGTGCCGTGCAGAACAAAAGCCTGCGCTTCACAGCCGCTCCGAGCGGCTGGGGCTAAGGTCTGGGCTGCCGCCTTGCTCTGCTCCCCTGCTCCGCTCCCCCGGCCCTTGCCTCTCGCTTGGCTGCGCTGCCAGCCGCCCATCCTTCCCCGGGGGGGAGCCGCAAAGCCACGCTAGGCTTGCCCCAGGATGGTTTTCCTTGCCAAGAGCGATTGGATGCCACCTCAGGCAGGACTGTTGAAAGGGCACAAAGCGCTCCAGCAGGAGCTGAACCCTCAGCCTCCTGCGCTGGGACGGGAAGAGGAGAGGCTATTAGAGATCACAGGCTCCTCCACAGCGCAGAACGGGACTGGCAGTCCTAATGGGCTCCACATCACACCGACCACTAAGGCTCTTGCCACAGCCTCCAGCTGCCTGCAATTACACATGGCTTGGCCAAGTGCCCGCGGGACAAGGCTAATGCAAGCCCCCTCTGGAAGCTCTTCTGTACCTTGAGAGCCCAGAGCTTTGAAGAACGTCCTTGGCTATTTCTGGCACTGAGATTCATTAAACTCTGCCATTGTGTTCAAGTTTGGACCTCCATTGAACCTCCCAGCTTGCTAGAACCCAGAACAGCCTCAAATGGTTTTAATGATGGCCCCAACTGGGGATTTGAATAGCATTAACCAGGTTGGAAAAGTTCTTCGAGGTCATCAAGTCCAACCTATCATCCAACACCTCCTGACAGCTAAACCATGGCTCCAAGTGCCACATCCAATCCCCTCTTGAACACCTCCAGGGATGGGGACTCCACCACCTCCCTGGGCAGCACATTCCAGTGCCAAATCTCTCTTGCTGGGAAGAACTTCTTCCTTACCTCCAGCCCAAACCTCCCCTGGCATAGCTTGAGACTGTGTCCTCTTGTTCTGGTGCCGCTTGCCTGGGAGAAGAGACCAACCCCTACCTGGCTCCAACCTCCCTTCAGGGAGTTGCAGAGAGCAAGAAGGTCTCCCCTGAGCCTCCTCTTCTCCAGGCTGAGCAACCCCAGCTCCCTCAGCCTCTCCTCCCAGGGCTGTGCTCCAGACCCCTCCCCAGCTTTCTTGCCCTTCTCTGGACACCTTCCAGCATCTCAACATCTTTCCTAACCTGAGTGGCCCAGAACTGGACACAGGACTCAAGGGGTGGCCTAAGCAATTTGAGGGAGAAGAGCTGGAGGAAGAGGAACAAGCCCTTGGCTGGTACGAACCTGTGGAGTGTTTGATGTGCATGGAAAGCCGGCGGGAAGGCAACCGCCCTGTGGCGCTGAGCCTGGTCCTGAAACTGAACGCAGATGGCAAAAGGAATCTGTCAGAGCCATGGGGGAGAACGGGAGCATCACCACCTTCTCCAGCAGGCTGCCACAGGATCGCTCCCCTCGAGCCAGCAGTGTGCCCAGCTGGCACGGAAGGCCAACGGCATCCTGGCCTGGATCAGGAAGAGTGTGGCCAGCAGCACCAGGGATGGGATTCTGCCCCGGTACTCAGCACCTCACCTCGAGTGCTGTGTGCAGCTCTGGGCCCCTCACTTCAGGAAGGATATTGAGGTGCTGCAGCAGGTCCAGAGGAGAGCAACCAGACTGGGGAGGGGGCTGGAAGGAAAGGCTGATCAGGAGAGGCTGAGGGAGCTGGGGGTGTTCAGCCTGGAGAACAGGAGACTCAGGGGGGAGCTTATCACACTGCACAACTACCTGAAGGGAGGTTGTAGCCAGGTGGGGGTCAGGATCTTCACCCAAGCAACTTGTGACAGGACAACAGGGCATGGCCTGAAGCTGTGCCAGGGGAGGGTTAGGTTGGGTATTAGGAAGCAATTCCTCATGGAAAGGCTGATTGGGCACTGGGATGTGCTGCCCAGGGATGTGGTGGAGTCTCCATCCCTGGAGGTCTTTGAGAAAAGCTTGGATGTGGCACTTGGTGGCAGGGTGTAGCTGATGTGGTGCTGTTAGGTCACAGGCTGGGCTTCAAAATCTCAGAGATCTATTCCAGCCTCAATAATTCTGTGATTCTGCTATATATGTGTGTGTCCAGTTCTGGGCCCCTCAGTTTAAGAAGGATGTTGAGAGACTTGAAGGTGTCCAGAGAAGGGCAACAAAGCTGGGGAGGGGTCTGGAGCACAGCCCTGGGAGGAGAGGCTGAGGGAGCTGGGGTTGCTTAGCCTGCAGAAGAGGAGGCTCAGGGGAGACCTTCTTGCTCTCTGCAACTCCCTGAAGGGAGGTTGGAGCCAGGTGGGGGTTGGTCTCCTCTCCCAGGCAAGCAGCACCAGAACAAGGGGACACAGTCTCAAGCTGTGCCAGGGGAGGTTTAGGCTGGAGGTAAGGAAGAAAGTTCTTCACCGAGCGAGTCGTTCGTCATTGGGATGTGCTGCCCAGGGAGGTGGTGGAGTCCCCATCCCTGGAGGTGTTCAAGAGGGGATTGGATGTGGCACTTGGAGCCATGGTCTAGTCATGGGGTTTGTGGTGTCAGGTTGGACTCGATGATCCTCGAGGTCTCTTCCAACCTTGACGATACTGTGAGACTGTGAGACTGAGCTGAATTGAATTGAATTGAATTGAATTGAATTGAATTGAATTGAATTGAATTGACCAGGTTGGAAAAGACCTCTGAGATCATCCAGTCCAACCTGTCACCCAACACCATCTGATCAACTAAACCATGGCACCAAGTGCCCCATCCAGTCTCTTCCTACAGCACATCTAATCTCTTCCCTTTTACAGCCCCCAGCTCCATTCTGATCATCTTCTGGCTCAGAAGCCCTCCAAGGCTCTGCTGAAGATGACAGAGATCTTTTCTGCCAGCTCAGTGCCCTGCCAGCTCCCTCCTAGCACACATCATACAGACCCAGATATTAACTCAGAACCCAGCTGGCAGGAGCAGGGAGGGAGAGGGGTGGGAAATGAAAGGCAGGAAGATTTCACATGCAGATAGAGCTCTTCGCCACGCTGCTGCCTTGGCACTGCCTGAGAAACTAGTTCAGCTTGCTCCCAGCTGAGAATTGGTCTCTGGAAACCTGTCCTGCCTAATTTCCTAGACTTTTTCCTTTGAAAATCAGGCTCCTCAGCTCCCCTCCCTCAAACTGCCCTCTCCTGAAGAGCTTTTCCTTGATCCCTCCTAGCTGCTCCCTTACTGCTGCCTTGGTTAACCTCTTTCCTGCTGTCCGGGGGCAAAACCCACCCACTGCTTCACATAAGAGCAGGGCTGGGCCAGTAACTGACAAAGCTGATCATGGAATCTATAAGGTTGGAAAAGACCTCAGAGATCATCAAGTCCAACCTATCACCCAACATCTCCTGACAACTGAACCATGACTCCAACTGCCACATCCAATCCCCTCTTGAACACCTCCAGGGATGGAGACCCCTTCACCTCCCTGGGCAGCACATTCCAACGGCCAACAACTCTCCCTGGGAAGAGCTTTCTCCTCACGTCCAGCCTAAACCTCCCCTGGCACAGCTTGAGTCTGTGTCCTCTTCTTCTGGTGCTGCTTGCCTGGGAGAAGAGACCAACCCCCACCTGGCTACAACCTCCCTTCAGGGAGTTGCAGAGAGCAAGAAGGTCTCCCCTGAGCCTCCTCTTCTGCAGGCTAAGCAACCCCAGCTCCCTCAGCCTCTCCTCCCAGGGCTGTCTCCAGACCCCTCCCCAGCTTTCTTGCCCTTCTCTGGACACCTTCAAGTGTCTCAATGTCCTTCTTGAACTGAGGAGCCCAGAACTGGACACAGGACTCAAGGTGTGGCCTAACCAGTGCTGAGGACAAGAAGTTCTTCCCAGAAAGAGTAATTTGCCACTGGGATGTGCTGCCCAGGGAGGTGGTGGAGTCCCCATCCCTGGAGGTGTTCAGGAGGGGACTGGATGTGGCACTTGGAGCCATGGTTTAGTAGTCAGGAGGTGTTGGGTGACAGCTTGGACTTGATGATCTCTGAGGTCTTTTCCAACCTTATTGATTCTATGATCCTATGTCTGGATGACCTTCAAGGGTCCTTTCCAACCAGGCACATTCTATGATTCTATGACTCTAGAGGGTGAGCCAAAGGCCACCAGGTATGGAGCTCTCCCTTGCTAAGAGCCCCAGGGGGCTGTGAAAAGCTTAGGAGTGGTCTGGAAAGTCTGCTGTTAGCATAACTTTGGAGCCTGGAATGGGATCCAAAAGCAGTGGCACTTAAGCTGGCTGGGCTCCCCTGTCATTTACATCCTTCTGATGCTGCTGCCTCTCATCCCTGCTGGGGATGCTCTGTGCTGAGATGTCTCAGAGGCTGGCTCTCACCACCTGAGCCGACAAGGCTTTATCTCAGCAGCTCAGCCAAGCAAGAGGACATGGAGCAGGTGACAAAGGCTGAGCCATGCCTGCTAATTGCATTCCTGCTGCTTTTCCTTAGGATGGCAGGGCCTGAAAGGTGACAGACTAAAAAAGCTCAACTCAAAAGAAAAAAAAAAACCCAAACCATCATAATAATAATGATAAAAAAATCAAATCCTGACCTGCAAATGACCTACCAAGCCTTCAGTTACCTGGAAGGGGAGATGAAGCCCATTTCTGAGGATTTCCCCCAAAGCAGAGGAGAAAAGAGGTGCAAGGGCATGCCAGAAGCAAAAGAAGCTGAGAAATGAGCGAGCAGGAATCATCCAGAGGCTGAGCTCCTAACAGGGGACACAACCCTCCGAGTCCAGCTCCCAGCACAAGCTGTTCCCTGCCTGCAGAACAGGGATCCTGACACTACCATGGCACAAAGCCACCTGAGGTGGCCTAGCAGAACCTCCCACTCACCAACAACAGAAGGTGGGAGGATGTCCCTCCCCAGGGTCACCCAAAGCCTGCACAGCCAAGCAGCGCTGGACTGGAGGCAGACCAAAAGGCAGGGCAGAGGTGGCATGGCAGGGGTGGCATGGCAGGGGCTGGAGGTGCAGGAGGGGAAGGATTATTGCTGTGGGAAGCTCCATGATGTGCAGTGAGGGGCTGAGGCAGGCAGGTCTGGCTGCCCTGGACAGCAGGGCAGTGGCTCTGCTGCAGCCTGTGTTGGGCAGTGGCACTACTGCAGCCTGTGTTGGGCAGGGGGGCAGTGGCTCTGCTGCATCCTGTGTTGGGCAGTGCCATTGCTGCATCCTGTGCTGGGCAGTGGCACTACTGCAGCCTGTGTTGGGCAGGGGGGCAGTGGCTCTGCTGCATCCTGTGTTGGGAAGTGGCTCTGCTGCATCCTGTGTTGGGCATTGCCATTGCTGCAGCCTGTGTTGGGCAGTGGCTCTGCTGCATCCTGCGCTGGGCAGTGGCTCTGCTGCATCCTGTGTTGGGCAGCTGGCACAGCAGCAGTCCCTGCCTGCACTTTCTGAGGCCTGTCCTCTCCCAGCAGGCTCTGAAGGGCTTTACCTCAGAGGGTGCCCATTGGCACCTGGCTCCATTGGCTCTTGCCAAGGTCCAATCTTGCTGCTTGAGCAGCGCCCAAGGCAGAAGCTGCTGCCCTGCTCTGCTCTCACTCTCTCTGACCCTCTGCAGTCTCCTTAGTGTCCCTTCTTCCTCAGGGCTGGGCAGGGCCTTCCTTCCCACTGCAGGGGTAGCCAGCTCCACAGGACCTACCCTTGCCCACAGCATTCCATGGGATCACAGAACTGTCAGGCTTGGAAGGGACCCCAAGCATCATCCAGTTCCAGCTGGCCTTGTGTTTGGCCTTGCTGCACTTCCTGAGTCTGGCATGGGCCCCACTTTTCCATCCCTCTGGATGCATCCCTTCCCTCCAGCATGCTGAAGGCACCACACAGCTTGGTGTCACTGGCAAAGCTGCTGAGGCTGCCCTCGAGGAGAGTCTTGTTCAGAGGGTGCAGAGAGTTGTGTGCAGCAGCAGGAAGCACACAGGAATTGGACTGGAGAATCCCTCTGAGCTTTCTACCCCCCAGAGCCATGCATGAGTGAGCTGAAGAATCACAGAACTGTTAGGGTTGGAAGGGACCTCAAGGATCATCCAGTTTCAACCCCTCTGCCATGGACCAGTGGTGTCCTGGGGTGCATGAAGTGTGTTCAGCAGGTTGAGAGAGGTTCTTTTCCTCCTCTCCTCTGGTCAAGAGAGGCCTCAGCTGGAGTCTGGGGTCCAGTTCTGGTTCCCCAGTTCAAGAGAGACAGGGAACAATTGGAGACAGTCCAGTAGAGGCTCCAAAGATGCTGAGGGGCTTGGAGCACCTCCCTGGGCTTGCAAGTGCTGTTCAGTCCTGCTGTTAAAGCTGGCAGCAGGAACATACCTGAGGCTCTGCTGATGCCCAGGGAAGTTTTGCTGCTGGGCAGACTCTCACACAGCTACACTCTCTGTGGCTCAGCTCCTCAGCAGGAGAAGCAGAGATTCTGTGTGATGATTCATGTTTGTCTGGTTCCAACAGAAAGTGAGCTGGAGGCTTCTCTCCATCCTGCTCTGCAGGGCATGAATCATAGACTCAGAGAATTGTCAGGGTTGGAAGGGACCTCAAGGATCAGCCAGTCCCAACCCCCCTGCCATGGGCTGGGACACAGAATCACACAGAATCACCAAGGTTGGAAGAGACCTCAAAGATCATCAAGTCCAACCTGTCACCACAGGCCTCACGCCTAAGCCATGGCACCAAGTGCCACATCCAATCCCCTCTGGAACACCTCACACTGCAGCAGGTTGCTCACAGCCACCTCCAGCCTGGCTGCAAACACCTCCAGGCAGGAGGCTTCCACCACCTCCCTGGGCAACCTGTGCCAGGCTCTCACCACCCTCATGGGGAACAACTTCTTCCTAGCATCCAACCTGAATCTCCCCCTGGCATCAGCCCTTCAGTCTCTCTGACCCTTAGCCCCTAGCTGGGCATTCTCCTCAGCCACTTTCCTCACTCAATCCTTCTTCTCCTCTTTTCTTCCCCCATCAATCCCTGATCTGCCTTTCCAGTTTCTCTTTGTCTCATGCCTTTTTTCTCTTTCCTTTCTGCTTTCTTCCCCCCCTTTCCTCCACTGACCAGCCCAACAGAGACAGCTAAATCTCTCCAGCCAAGCAGGCCAGGTCCCCCATACCTATACATGTGGGTGACAGTCAGATGCTCCAGCAACAAAGACCAAAGCAGCAGCAGCTAGCTCGACAGGGGGATCCAATAAAAGCAGAGAGTTCTATTGCTAGGAACAAGGCAAATGGATAGTTTTGATCTGCGGAGATTATTGACTGCTCAGCAGAGGCAAAAGGAAGGGAAGAAGGAAAGAAAGAGGCTTCCCGGCAGCGTGGCTCGGAGAGCAACTGTGCCTGCTGCAAGTGGCCAAACAAGAGGAGTGAAACATGAGACAGGGAGCAGGCTGTGGCGTGCCTGACAGGGCCATCAAGCTGCGTGAGGAATGGGCCTCCCCTCCGCAGGACCCACGCCGAGCGCAGCTGAAGAAGAGGAGATCCGCCTTCAGCTCAGCCTGCAGCCAGCTGAGCCGTGCAGAGGGATGGGGGGCGCTCCCCTGGCTGGGGGGCACTCCCCTGGCTGCTGTGCGCTCCCCTGGCTGGGGGGCACTCCCCTGGCTGCTGTGCACTCCCCTGGCTGCTGTGCGCTCCCCTGGCTGCTGTGCGCTCCCCTGGCTGGGGTGCGCTCCCCTGGCTGCTGTGCACTCCCCTGGCTGCTGTGCGCTCCCGTGGCTGCTGTGCACTCCCCTGGCTGCTGTGCGCTCCCCTGGCTGGGGTGCGCTCCCCTGGCTGCTGTGCACTCCCCTGGCTGCTGTGCGCTCCCCTGGCTGCTGTGCGCTCCCCTGGCTGCTGTGCACTCCCCTGGCTGGGGTGCGCTCCCCTGGCTGCTGTGCACTCCCCTGGCTGCTGTGCGCTCCCCTGGCTGCGGGGCGCTCCCCTGGCTGCTGTGCACTCCCCTGGCTGCTGTGCGCTCCCGTGGCTGCTGTGCACTCCCCTGGCTGCTGTGCGCTCCCCTGGCTGCTGTGCGCTCCCCTGGCTGCGGGGCGCTCCCCTGGCTGGGGGGCACTCCCCTGGCTGCTGTGCGCTCCCCTGGCTGCGGGGCGCTCCCCTGGCTGCTGTGCACTCCCCTGGCTGCTGTGCGCTCCCCTAGCTGGGGGGCACTCCCCTGGCTGGGGTGCGTTCCCCTGGCTGGGGTGCGTTCCCCTGGCTGGGGGGCGCTCCCCTGGCTGCTGTGCGCTCCCCTGGCTGGGGGGCACTCCCCTGGCTGCTGTGCGCTCCCCTGGCTGCTGTGCGCTCCCCTGGCTGCTGTGCGCTCCCCTGGCTGGGGTGCGCTCCCCTGGCTGCTGTGCACTCCCCTGGCTGCTGTGCACTCCCCTGGCTGCTGTGCGCTCCCCTGGCTGCTGTGCGCTCCCGTGGCTGCTGTGCACTCCCCTGGCTGCTGTGCACTCCCCTGGCTGCGGGGCGCTCCCCTGGCTGCGGGGCGCTCCCCTGGCTGCTGTGCACTCCCCTGGCTGCTGTGCGCTCCCCTGGCTGCTGTGCACTCCTCTGACTGCTGTGCACTCCCCTGGCTGCTGTGTACTCCCCTGGCTGCTGTGCACTCCCCTGGCTGCTGTGCGCTCCCCTGGCTGCTGTGCGCTCCCTGGCTGCTGTGCACTCCCCTGGCTGCTGTGTACTCCCCTGGCTGCTGTGCACTCCCCTGGCTGCTGTGCGCTCCCCTGGCTGCTGTGCACTCCTCTGACTGCTGTGCACTCCCCTGGCTGCTGTGTACTCCCCTGGCTGCTGTGCACTCCCCTGGCTGCTGTGCACTCCCCTGGCTGCTGTGCGCTCCCCTGGCTGCTGTGCGCTCCCGTGGCTGCTGTGCACTCCCCTGGCTGCTGTGCACTCCCCTGGCTGCGGGGCGCTCCCCTGGCTGCGGGGCGCTCCCCTGGCTGCTGTGCACTCCCCTGGCTGCTGTGCACTCCCCTGGCTGCTGTGCACTCCCCTGGCTGCGGGGCGCTCCCCTGGCTGCTGTGCGCTCCCCTGGCTGCTGTGCACTCCCCTGGCTGCTGTGCGCTCCCCTGGCTGCTGTGCACTCCTCTGACTGCTGTGCACTCCCCTGGCTGCTGTGTACTCCCCTGGCTGCTGTGCACTCCCCTGGCTGCTGTGTACTCCCCTGGCTGCTGTGCACTCCCCTGGCTGGGGGGCACTCCCCTGGCTGCTGTGCACTCCCCTGGCTGCTGTGCGCTCCCCTGGCTGCTGTGTACTCCCCTGGCTGCTGTGCACTCCCCTGGCTGGGGGGCACTCCCCTGGCTGCTGTGCACTCCCCTGGCTGCTGTGCGCTCCCCTGGCTGCTGTGTACTCCCCTGGCTGCTGTGCACTCCCCTGGCTGCTGTGCACTCCCCTGACTGCTGTGCACTTTCCTGGCTGCTGTGTACTCCCCTGACTGCTGTGCACTCCCCTGGCTGCTGTGCACTCCCCTGGCTGGGGTGCAGTCCCCTGGCTGGGGTGCAGTCCCCTGGCTGCTGTGCACTGCCCTGACCATGTATTTTTATTTACCCTTTTTCCTTATACCTTTGTAATCTTCCTTTTACTCAAATGCCACATATGTATTTTGCTGAACTTCCCTTTTTACTTCCAAATCAATTCATAGAATCAGAGTATCATCAGGGTTGGAAGGGACCTCAAGGCTCAGCCAGTTCCAACCCCCCTGCCATGGCCAGGGACACCTCACACTACAGCAGGTTGCTCACAGCCACCTCCAGCCTGGCTGCAAACACCTCCAGGCATGAGGCTGCCACCACCTCCCTGGGCAACCTGTGCCAGGCTCTCACCACCCTCCTGGGGAACAACTTCTTCCTCACATCCAATCTCAGTCTCCCCACTTCTAGTTCTGCTCCATCCTCCCCAGTCCTATCCCTCCCTGACACCCTCAAAAGTCCCTCCCCAGCTTTCTTGGAGCCCCCTGCAGATCCTGGAAGGCCACAATGAGGTCTCCTCAGAGCCTTCTCTTCTCCAGCCTGCACAGCCCCAACTCCCTCAGTCTGTCCTCACAGCAGAGCAGCTCCAGCCCTCTGCTCCTCCTCGTGGCCCTGCTCTGGACACCTTCCAGCACCTCCAGAGCCTCCCTGGAACAGAGGCTCAACTGGCTCCAGAGCTCCAGGTGAGGTCTCAGCAGAGTTGCCTTCATTCATGATTTTACTTCTCTTTTCTCCTGCCTAATTTGCTTTCCCCTCCCAGGACAAAGGGAGAGGGGAGGCAATCTGAATCTTTCCATTTGGGCTTTTGGACTCTGGGAGAGCTTAAACCACAGCACCTGGGCATCAAAGGGAGGCCTCCACCTCTCCAGAGGGTCCTGTCAGCATGGAGACAGCTGATCTGAGCCCATCCAGAGCTGGGGAGGACACAGGGTGGAGCTTGTCTTCAGCCTGACTCTAAATACAGCAGGTACCTGACACTGCCATGGCACTGGTGAATCCCCAAGCTCTCCAGGCAGGGAGCAGATCCTCACTGCTCTTTTGCCTGTTTAATGTTGGGAACTGAAATATGATAGGATGTGCACAAGGCTCCCAGAGGAATCTGGGTCAGGGCAAGAAATCATCTTTGGTTATGGCTGTTTGCTGCCCAAATCACTGAGTGCAGCTAACTCCCTGTTCCTCCATGATCACATTTTGCACACAGATTATTTGCTCCCAGTCCTCCTGCAAGAGAGGAAGAAATTCATATGCAAAGCTCAGGCAGCAAGAGTTCAGCTGCAAACACATCCCCAGGGAAGGCTCAGTGCCCACAGTGAATTCTGGGCAGATAAGGTCTGCAAAAGGAGAGGCTATGGGGCAGCAAGAGACCACATCCCACAACCCACAACAGAATGGGAGAACCAAGAGCCAGGAATCACAGAATTGTTAGGGTTGGAAGGGACCTCAAGGATCAGCCAGTTCCAAGCCCCCTGCCATGGTCAGGGACACCTCACACTGCAGCAGGTTGCTCACAGCCACCTCCAGCCTGGCTGCAAACACCTCCAGCCATGAGGCTTCCAACACCTCATGCAGGCTCTTCCTAAATACCTCCAGGGATGGGGACTCCACCACCTCCCCAAGCAGCACATCCCAGTGGCCAATCTCCCTTTCTGGGAGATTCCTCCAGCCTAAACCTCCCCTGGCACAGCTTGAGACTGTGTCCTCTTGTTCTGGTGCTGCTTGCCTGGGAGAAGAGACCAACCCCCACCTGGCTCCAACCTCCCTTAAGGAAGTTGCAGAGAGCAAGAAGGTCTCCGCTGAGCCTCCTCTTCTCCAGGCTAAGCAACCCCAGCTCCCTCAGCCTCTCCTCACAGGGCTGTGCTCCAGACCCCTCCCCAGCTTTGTTGCCCTTCTCTGGACACCTTCCAGCATCTCAACATCTTTCCTAACCTGAGGAGCCCAGAACTGGACACAGGACTCCAGGTGTGGCCTCAGCAGTGCTGAACACAGGGCAGGATGACTTCCCTTACCCTTGTCTTCAGATGGAACCTCCTGGGTTCCAGTTTGTGCCCAACCACTCACCACAGACTTCCAACTGGATCCTGCACCATTGATCACAACTGTCTGAGCTCAGCCAGTTCTCAATCCACCTCTCTGTCCACTCATCTAAACCACACTGCCTACATTTACCCTATGAAGGTGTTATGGCAGACAGTGTCAAAAGCCTTGCTGAAGTTGGGGTGGACACCACCCACTGCTCCCCCCTCACCTACCCAGCTGCTCACAGCACCACAGATTGGTCACACGTGGTTTCCTCTTCATGACTCCATGCTGACTACTCTGAACCTCCCTCTTTAAGCTCAAACCATCACCCCTTGGCCTGTCACAACAGGTCCTGCCCAAAAGTCTGGCCCCAGCTTTCTGATCAGCTCCTTGAAGCCCTGGAAGGCCACCAGAAGGTTTCCCTGGAGCCTTCTCTTCTCCAGGCTGAACAACCTCAACTCTCTCAGCCTGGCCTCACAGCAGAGGGTTTGCAGCCCTGCCAGCACTGCTGTGGCCTCCTCTGGCCCTGCTCCAACAGGTCCCTGTCTGTGCTGAGGGCTCCAGAGCTGCCCCAGCACTGCAGGGAGGTCTCAGCAGAGCACAGCAGAGGGGCAGAATCCCCTCCCTGCCCCTGCTGCCCACACTGCTGGGGATCAGCCCAGGACAGGCTGGGGCTGGGCTGGCAGAGCTTGGTGCTGGCTCATGCCCAGCTTTGCAGCCCCAAGTCCTTCTCCACAGGGCTGCTCTCCAGCCCTTCATCCCCAGCCTGGATGGGCACTGGGGGTTGCCCTGACCCAGGTGCAGGACCTTGCCCTTGGCCTTGTTGACCCTCATGAGGTTCACACAGCCCCACATCCTCCCTCACAGTGGGACACTGGGCATGGGCACCAAACAAATGGACACCTTGAGCTTTTCCAGCCATGGAACCAGATCAGTAGCTCAGGTGCAGTGAAGTCCCTGGGTGCCATCTGAGCACTTGCAAGGCCTGCTGAAACCAGCTGGGAATTCACTGGAGAGAGGCTTCAGCTTCCTGCTGTGCCTCAGAGCAGGCTTCATGCAAGCAGCAGCGTGGCAGAAGTGTGAGGGAGGGCAGAAGTGTGCCTTTGCCCTGCAAATGCAGCGGCTCACCCAGCCCTGAGCAGGAGCAGCCAGAACAAAGGAGAGAGGATCAAACCACTCCACCCCAGCACCAGCCAGAAGTGGCAGCAGTTAGCAGATACTCAATAAAGCAAAGTGGCAGAGGGTTGCTGAGATGTCTCCGGGAGAGCCTGGAGCGCCGCAGACGGGGTCAGCAGCGACGAGCAGCGCCTTGAACAGCATTAACAGAAGCACCAGCCGGCTGAAAAGCTGGGGAGGGGGGCATGAGTATAGGGTGTGAAGGGTATCTCAGCTCTCCCTGCTTTAGTTTAGCCAATTAGCGCTGAGGCAAGGCAGGGGAGAGCCGCTAAGAGCTGAGTAACAAGAGTGTGAGCTCGAGTGTGAACAGGTACAAGAAGGAACAGAGAGGCACTTTCAGCAGCATCGCTGTCAATATGCAGAGATGGAAAAACACCATGAAATCATTTCTCCTGCTTGATGGGAGAGGGAAGGCACTCTCACAGCACAAACACACTAATGGGCTACGCGGGGATCTGAGGGAGGATTGTTGAGGTATTAGAGCAGGGCTGCATTAGGGGGGGGAGGGAGGTGGAAAAGGAGTGGGGGGGGGAATAAAAGAGCAAGAAGAGAAAGAGGATTTTGCAAGGAGATTTCATCCTAATCGATTAAGTGAGGAATGCAAAGGGGCAGCATTCCGTGGGGATGGGGCTGGTAATTGGCCGACAGAGAAAAGCACTCAAAATGCATGGGGGAAGGTGAGAGCCTGGCTGATGTGTTCCCCTCGGGCAGAGGCCAGAAGAGGCCGTGGAGAAAGCAGCTCCTTCTCTGCTAATCCTCTGTGAAGCCTCCTCCCTTATCTTCCCTCACATCCTGCCTTGGAAAATCTCTGCTGCTGCCGTGCCTGTGAGCCACTGCATCCTGTGTTGGGCAGTGGCAGTGCTGCATCCTGTGCTGGGCAGTGGGGCAGTGACACTGCTGCATCCTGTGCTGGGCAGTGGGGCAGTGACACTGCTGCATCCTGTGTTGGGAAGTGGCTCTGCTGCATCCTGTGTTGGGCAGTGGGGCAGTGCCATTGCTGCATCCTGTGTTGGGCAGCTGGCACTGCTGCATCCTGTGCTGGGCAGTGGCACTGCTGCATCCTGTGTTGGGAAGTGGCTCTGCTGCATCCTGTGTTGGGCAGTGGCACTGCTGCATCCTGTGTTGGGCAGGGGGCAGTGCCATTGTTGCATCCTGTGTTGGGCAGTGGCTCTGCTGCATCCTGTGTTGGGAAGTGGCTCTGCTGCATCCTGTGTTGGGCAGGGGGCAGTGCCATTGTTGCATCCTGTGTTGGGCAGTGGCTCTGCTGCATCCTGTGTTGGGAAGTGGCTCTGCTGCATCCTGTGTTGGGCAGCTGGCACAGCAGCAGTCCCTGCCTGCACTTTCTGAGGCCTGTCCTCTCCCAGCAGGCTCTGAAGGGCTTTACCTCAGAGGGTGCCCATTGGCACCTGGCTCCATTGGCTCTTGCCAAGGTCCAATCTTGCTGCTTGAGCAGCGCCCAAGGCAGAAGCTGCTGCCCTGCTCTGCTCTCACTCTCTCTGACCCTCTGCAGTCTCCTTAGTGGCCCTGTGGGCATCATCTGAGGGAATCCCAAGTTCCTCTTTCCCTTCTTCCTCAGGGCTGGGCAGGGCCTTCCTTCCCACTGCAGGGGTAGCCAGCTCCACAGGACCTACCCTTGCCCACAGCATTCCATGGGATCACAGAACTGTCAGGCTTGGAAGGGACCCCAAGCATCATCCAGTTCCAGCTGGCCTTGTGTTTGGCCTTGCTGCACTTCCTGAGTCTGGCATGGGCCCCACTTTTCCATCCCTCTGGATGCATCCCTTCCCTCCAGCATGCTGAAGGCACCACACAGCTTGGTGTCACTGGCAAAGCTGCTGAGGCTGCCCTCGAGGAGAGTCTTGTTCAGAGGGTGCAGAGAGTTGTGTGCAGCAGCAGGAAGCACACAGGAATTGGACTGGAGAATCCCTCTGAGCTTTCTGCCCCCCAGAGCCATGCATGAGTGAGCTGGCTGCCTTGAAAACTCTCTGCTGCTGCCGTGCCTGCGAGCTGCCGCCGGCGCCTGCGGGGCTGCTGCAGCAGGAGCAGAGCTCAGCACAGCCAGCAGCCTGTGGGCAGCACTGCTCCTGCAGCCAGGCCCATGGCTCCTCTGCCTTGGCTGCCCTGGCATCCCAAATTAAGCTCTTTGGGATGGACAATGGCTTTGTGGTCCAGACATGCTACACGTGGAGGGTTCAGGTCCCCAAGGCGAGGCGAGGAGTCGCAGCATCACGGACGGGTAGGGGTTGGAAGGGAGCTCCAGAGATCATTGAATCATAGAAACATAGAATCAAGAAGTTTGGAAAAGACCTCTGAGATCATCAAATCCAACCTGTCACCGAACACCTCATGACTACTAGACCATGGCACCAAGTGCCACATCCAATCCCCTCTTGAACACCTCCAGGGATGGGGACTCCACCTCCACCCTGGGCAGCACATCCCAAGGGCCAATCTCTCTTGCTGGGAAGAACTTTCTCACCTCCAGCCTAGACCTCCTCTGGCACAGCTTGAGACTGTGTCCTCTTGTTCTGATGCTGCTTGCCTGGCAGAAGAGACCAACCCCCACCTGGCTACAACCTCCCTTCAGGGAGTTGGAGAGAGCAAGAAGGTCTCCCCTGAGCCTCCTCTTCTCCAGGCTTAACAATGAGTTCAGCTCCTGCTGTCCTCTGCCCCATGCAGCTGTGCAAATCCAGCATCTCCCACCTGACTAAAAAGGCTGTGGGGACCCTGCCTCTGCCTGTGCCTGACTGACTGCCCTGGGGCAGTGTCACCAGGTCTGTGCCAAGGCCTCCTCATGATTGGGGCTGAATGTGGGCAGCCCTGGCTCTGAAATCTCTTAGGGCTGGTGCTGGAAGAAAAGCCTTCATTTCACTGTGCTCTTTCTGGAGGTGCTTTGAGGCAAATATTTACACCCCACCCCTCCAGAAAACCCCCAAATAATCCAAACTAGGGGATGTAGGTTTGTTAATGATTAATAGGCAGTTTAATGAATGGCTAATCAATGCTCACAGATTACTGCAAAGCCCAAACAGTCAATAGGTTGCTTATAATGTTCTGTAATACCTTCTCCTGACATGCTTCTAATCACCTGCTAAATTATGCTGCTGGTGCCTATAATGCCCATTAATCATTTATTAATCTTTTATAAGCCCCTTGCAGATGAAAGCATCACATAAACTGGGAGCTCCTTTCCCTCCTGCCAGCCCTCAGCACCACGTTTGCAGGGGGGCTTAAGGGAAAGAGGAGGCAGGGCAGAGGTATGGTTTGAGCCCCAGGCTAGGGCTTTGCAGGCCTGCTGGGCTCAGGGTAATTCATCACCTTCTGCAGGATTTGAGAGGAGGGCAGTGGGAAAGCCAGGGCCAGCTGGAAGTGTTGTGGTTCAGCTGATGTCAGAGTGGTGTTCAGAGAAGATGAAACAGGCACCCACACAAAGGCTTCAGGAAGAAAATCCTCACACACACACACAGAGTGAGAGAGAGAGAGAGAGGCAGAGAGAAGAATTAACTTCAAGGCTTAAAAGCAAGGAAGGGAAAAAGTAAAAATCCTATCTGTAAAGCCAAGAGGATTGAAGCAAAAGGGCCCCAGGTATAGAACAGAATTAACCAGGTTGGAAAAGACCTCAGAGATCATCAAGTCCAACCTATCACCCAGCACCATCTGATCAACTAAACCATGGCTCCTCCAAGGATGGGGACTCCACCACCTCCCTGGGCAGCACATCCCAAGGGCCAATCTCTCTTGCTGGGAAGAATTTCTTCCTAACCTCCAGCCTGAACCTCCCCTGGCACAGCTTGAGACTGTGTCCTCTTGTTCTGGTACTGCTTGCCTGGGACAAGAGACCAACCCCCACCTGGCTACAACCTCCCTTCAGGGAGTTGGAGAGAGCAAGGAGGTCTCCCCTAAGTCTCCTCTTCTGCAGGCTAAGCAACCCCAGCTCCCTCAGCCTCTCCTCCCAGGGCTGTGCTCCAGACCCCTCCCCAGCTTTCTTGCCCTTCTCTGGACACCTTCCAGCATCTCAACATCTTTCCTAAACTGAGGGGCCCAGAACTGGACACAGGACTCAAGGTGGGGACTAACCAGTGCTGAGTAGGTGAAAACAACCCAAAACCATTCCAGGTAATCAGAGTGGAATGGAAAGATGCTCTGACACGAAGTGTGAGGGAAGGAAAAAGAGCAGGTAGCGTAAGAGCCTCCTGTTTGTCCCCTCAGACCAGCTTTAGTACCAATCTCTGTGTGTTTGCAAGATCAGACCAGGTTAGATGGAGCCATCAGAAGCTGCCAAGGCTTTGTCATTAGGTCCCCAGAGCTGGCAGCTAATGCTGCCACTAAACCTTCACTCAGCTTTCTTATAGCTGAACCCCCCCCAGTGAGTGCTCCACACCCTTCAGGGCATTGTAGAGGAGGAGGTCTCTGCTCAGCATCCTCCTCTGAAGACTAAACAACCCCAGGTCCCTCAGCCCCATCTCATGGGTTCAAGGCCCTTCTGAGCTCTTCAGGGCTCCAAATATGTTTGAAAACCAGCAGGATTCTGGGCAGCCTGATCTAGGGGAGGATGCCCCTGCTGACTGCAGAGGAGGTTGGACTGGGACCTTTCACAGAATCACAGAACTGTCAGGGCTGGAAGGGACCTCAAGGCTCAGCCAGTCCCAACCCCCCTGCCATGGGCAGGGACACCTCACACTGCAGCAGGTTGCTCACAGCCACCTCCAGCCTGGCTGCAAACACCTCCAGGCAGGAGGCTTCCACCACCTCCCTGGGCAACCTGTGCCAGGCTCTCACCACCCTCATGGGGAACAACTTCTTCCTCACATCCAATCTCAATCTCCCCACTTCTAGTTCTGCTCCATCCCCCCCAGTCCTGTCCCTCCCTGACACCCTCAATAGTCCCTCCCCAGCTTTCTTGGAGCCCCCTGCAGATCCTGGAAGGCCACAATGAGGTCTCCTTGGAGCCTTCTCCTCTCCAGCCTGCACAACCCCAACTCCCTCAGTCTGTCCTCACAGCAGAGCAGCTCCAGCCCTCTGCTCATCCTTGTGGCCCTTCTCTGGACCCCTTCCACCACTTCCACCTTTGGAAGTCCCTTCCAACCCAGACCATTCTGTGCTTCTGTGAATTTGGGTACCCAGGGTGTGCCAGGCAGGCAGCCAAGCACACAGGGGAGCTAAGCCCTTGGTGCCAGGGTTCAGTTGATCAGATGGTGTTGGGTGATAGGTTGGACTGGATGATCTCAAAGGTCTTTCCCAACCTGGTTAATTCTATTCTATTCTATTCTATGCTATGCTATGCTATGCTATCCTAGTCTAGTCTATCCCATCCTATCCTATCCTATCCTATCCTATCCCATCCTGTCCTATCCTGTCCTATCCTATTCTATTCTATCCTATCCCATCCCATCCCATCCTATCCTAGTCTAGTTTATCCTATCCTATCCTATCCTATTCTATTCTATTCTATTCTATTCTATTCTATTCTATTCTATTCTATCCTATCCTATCCTATCCTATCCCATCTTATCCTATCCTATCCTATCCTATCCTATCCTATCCCATCCTATCCCATCCTATCCTATCCTACCCTACAGCCTGTCTCCTCCTCAGGGAGCTGTCTCACTGTCAGGCCAAAGCTCTCCAAAAAAAACCCACCCCAACCTCTGCAAGAAGTCCCCAAATCCTCTTACTCCTCATCAGGCAGGGGAGCAGGTTCATTAAGTAGGTGTTATCAGCCATCCCTCCTTCTTGATCCAGAAGATCCTCATGGTATGAGCTGCCCTAATTAACTTGCATTCATTTCATTTCCTCCTCCCCTGCCCTGCTCCTCTCCGTCCCCCCTGGGCAGCCTTTGGGTGCTCTGTTTGTGTCACCTACTGGAAGTGCAGTGCTGGCAGCAGCAGCAAGAGCTTGGGAGGGGGGGGAAGGGAAGGGATGGAACCTGAGTGAGTCTAAATTAAGAGGAAATTAAAAGAAAGCCCTCATAAGCCCTGCCCCCCCCCCCCCAGTGCCCTTGATCAGCATGCCTGTCATCTGAGCACCTTTAAACACATTCAAATGGGGCCTGCACACCCTCTGAATTAAGGAGCCAGCTGAAAGCTGCTGCCAGGGATTAATTTGAGGTGGAAAACACACTTCTTGGGGAGCTCCTGCAGGCTGAATTGGTGAGGGCCTCGTGGGAAATCACAGTCTCACAGTATCGCCAAGGTTGGAAGAGACCTCCAAGATCATCGAGTCCAAGCTGTCACCACAGACCTCATGACTAGACCATGGCACCAAGTGCCACATCCAGTCCCCTCTTGAACACCTCCAGGGATGGGGATTCCACCACCTCCCTGGGCAGCACATCCCCATGGCCAATCTCTCTTGCTGGGAAGAACTTTCTCCTCGCCTACAGCCTAAACTTCCCCTGGCACAGCTTGAGACTGTGTCCTCCTGTTCTGGTGCTGCTTGCCTAGGAGAGGAGACCAACCCCCACCTGGCTACAACATCCCTTCAGGTAGATGTAGAGAGCAATGAGGTCTCCCCTGAGCCTCCTCTTCTGCAGGCTAAGCAACCCCAGCTCCCTCAGCCTCTCCTCCCAGGGCTTGTGCTAGAAGAGCCCAGAAGAGCTTCTCTGCATCCCTGCTGCACTGCTCCTGGTGCCAGATCCTGGCTTGAATACATAGAATACATAGAATACATAGAATAAACCAGGTTGGAAGAGACCTTCAAGATCATCGCGTCCAACCCATCACCAATCCAACTCCGTCCAAGCAACTAACCCACAGCACCAAGCACCCTGTCAAGTCTTCTCCTAAAAACCTCCAGTGATGGCGACTCCACCACCTCCCCAGGCAGCCCATTCCAATGTGCAATCACTCTTTCTGTATAGAACTTTTTTCTAACATCCAGCCTGAACCTCCCCTGGCGCAGCCTGAGACTGTGTCCTCTTGTTCTGGTACTGCTTGCCTGGGAGAAGAGACCAACATCTGTCTGTCTACAACCTCCCTTCAGATAGTTGTAGAGAGTAATAAGGTCACCCCTGAGTCTCCTCTTCTCCAGGCTAAGCAACCCCAGCTCCCTCAGCCTCTCCTCGTAGGGCTTATGTTCCAAACCCCTCACCAACTTTGTTGCTCTTCTCTGGACTCGTTCCAGCAAGTCAACATCCTTCCTAAACTGAGGGGCCCAGAACTGGACACAGTACTCGAGGTGCGGCCTAACCAGTGCAGTGTACAGGGGCAGAATGACCTCCCTGCTCCTGCTGGCCACACTGTTCCTGATGCAGGCCAGGATGCCATTGGCCCTCTTAGCTGCCTGGGCACACTGCAGGCTCATGTTCAGTCTACCGTCGACCAGCACCCCCAGGTCCCTCTCAGCCTGGCTGCTCTCCAGGCACTCTGACCCCAGCCTGTAGCTCTGCATGGGGTTGCTTGGGAGATGCTCTGTGTTTCATGGAGCGATCCTGAGCTCTTCCCAGAACTGCAGAGGGTTTTCAGGCTGCACTGAGCAATGCTTGTTTAACACAGTTGGTGTTCCTGCACTCTGCCCTCATGGGGGCTGGAACATGGTGTGTGTGTCTCACAGAACAGGGCTGAGGCTCTTGGGTAAATTCTGCTCTGCATAAGAACAGGAAAGGAAAGAAAGGAGTGGGGCATGGAGAGAGGCTGGATGCAGGCACAGGTTGCAGAGATAGCCAAGGGATTTGCAGGGCTGAGCATGAGAAGAGCCCTACTGAGTCCCACCAGCAGCTCTTCCTGCCAGTGGCCAGCAGCTGCTCTGGGGAGAGCACAGGAGTCCCCTCAGGAGGCTCTCCAGGCCCCAGGGGTGTGCAGGATGTGCTGAGCTGGAGCTGCTCCCCCCTGTTCTTGGCCACCCACGGTGAACTCTTTCTTCCAAGACCATTTCCAGTTGCTTTTTGAGAGGCAGCTGGTGACAGACAGGGCGGTAGAGATGGGATGGGTAAGGGCAGAGGGCAGGATGCACCACACAGCCCTAGACCCTTGCAGCATCAGCATCCCCCTCTGATCCATCTGCTCCCACTCCCTGGGAGGAAAATGGGCACTTGGAGGGCCTCATTCATGTGCCCAGCTGCAGATGCCCACTTCAGAGGAGAGCAATCACTCTCCTGTCTCCACTAGCAGTGACAGGTGCTTCTGTGTCCCTCAAGGTGACTCAAGCAGGGTAAGCATTTACCCTGTGGAAACCTGTGTTTAGGCTGATAACTCCCATCCAGCTGGAGGGGAGATGGATGCTTGAAGGGCTAGGGGAGGGAGAAAGCACCAAAGGAAACTCTTTGCATTTCTTTATAAACCTCCTGGGCTGTGTGCAGTGACAGAGTGCTGGAGGACAGCAAGGGAGGGAGGCAGAGAGGCACTCAGCCAGCCCTGTGAGCTGTGGGGAGCCATGGGCAGGCAGCTGGGCAGCCTGTCCCCTGCTGCAGGCAGTTCATCCCTGGCAGAGATGGCTCCAGCCCAAGCCTGGCTGATGCCTGCTCTTGCCTGGCTCCCAGGAGCAGGGTGTGCTGCTGGCCTTCACAGAATCCTTTGAGGAGAGCTTTCCTGGCTGATGTTTCTCAGCAGGTAGTTAGGGGAGGATGGGGCAGTGTGGGTCTAGCTCCTGTGGATGAGCTGAGAAGCAACTGCAGCCTGAGCCAGGGGTCTGCTCAGAGGCAGCAGAGGTCTCTGAGCTGGCTTTGCCCCAGTTTGATATCTAAGCTGCCTTAGGGAAAGGAGATGGAGTGAGGTCAGCTGAAGCCCAGCACTCAGCATGATCTGCACAGCCATGGGGCTGCCTTGAGGGTGTCTGGAGCTCAGTGGTGACCTTTCAAGTGTCCCATTATAGAATCATAGAATCATGGAACTGTCAGGGTTGGAAGGGACCTCAAGGCTCAGCCAGCTCCAACCCCCCTGCCATGGCCAGGGACACCTCACACTACAGCAGGTTGCTCACAGCCACCTCCAGCCTGGCTGCAAACACCTCCAGGCAGGAGGCTTCCACCACCTCCCTGGGCAGCCTGTGCCAGGCTCTCACCACCCTCCTGGGGAACAACTTCTTCCTCACATCCCATCTCAATCTCCCCACTTCTAGTTCTGCTCCATCCCCCCCCAGTCCTATTCCTCCCTGACACCCTCAAAAGTCCCTCCCCAGCTTTCCTGCAGCCCCCTGCAGATCCTGGAAGGCCACAATGAGGTCTCCTTGGAGCCTTCTCCTTTCCAGCCTGCACAGCCCCAACTCCCTCAGTCTGCCCTCACAGCAGAGCAGCTCCAGCCCTCCGCTCCTCCTCATGGCCCTTCTCTGGACACCTTCCAGCACCTCCATTGAAATTATTCTGGAACTTGTTGGAACCCTCAGCCTACAGCACCCTCAAGGCCCTCAGCATCCCCAGAGCTCAGAACTGAGCAGCCAACCTTTGCCAGCATGTGACCAGGCTGCTGGACTGCAACATCCTCACATCAGTCTGGCCTGGAAAGCTGGCACTGGGACCACTGCTCTGTGGGCACTGTGCTGCAAACTGGCTGAGTGAGCTGTACTCATTAGGAGATCTCTGAGCCAGCAGAGACATCAGATCAGGAGGCTGTTAATTACAAGCAGCAGAACTCTCTACCTCTAGATGTCTGGTTTGAACCAGACAAAGCTGAGCAGAAAGATTTTGAGTTGCTGGAACATGTCCAGAGAAGGACAACAAAGCTGGGGAGGGGTCTGGAGCACAGCCCTGGGAGGAGAGGCTGAGGGAGCTGGGGCTGCTTAGCCTGGAGAAGAGGAGGCTCAGGGGAGACCTTCTTGCTCTCTGCAACTCCCTGAAGGGAGGTTGTAGCCAGGTGGGGGTTGGTCTCTTCTCCCAGGCAAGCAGCGCCAGAACAAGAGGATACAGTCTCAAGCTGTGCCAGGGGAGGTTTAGGCTGGAGGTGAGGAGAAAGTTCTTCCCAGAGAGAGTTGTTAGCCCTTGGAATGTGCTGCCCAGGGAGGTGGTGGAGTCCCCATCCCTGGAGGTGTTCAAGAGGGGATTGGATGTGGCACTTGGAGCCATGGTTTAGTTAGTCAGGAGGTGTTGGGTGACAGCTTGGACTTGCTGCTCTCTGAGGTCTTTTCCAACCTTATTGATTCTATGACTCTATGGAAAAGCTCTCCTCAAAGCCTGGCAGAGGGGAGGCACAAGCAACCTGCCCAGTGGGAGAATGAGCAGCTGGGGAGCTGCACAGAGCCTCCAGAGATGGGGATCCCCCCTGGCAAGGTTAAAGTACCACAAGAGCTGATCCAGCTCCAGCCATACCCTAGAATCACTGAATCAATCGAATCAGTAAGGTTGGAAAAGACCTCAAAGACCATCAAGTCCAACCTGAAAGCAGTCCCCTGCATCCTTAAAGCTTAGCTAGGTTGCTCTTACCCTACCAGGACAGGCAACAAGGAAATCATAGTCATGGAAAAGTTTAGGCTGGAAAAGACCTTCAGGATCATCAAGTCCAACCATTAAATCACTACTGCCAAGCCCATCACTAAGCCATGTCCCTAAGCACCTCTGTGTCCTTCAAACACCTCCAGGGGTGGTGACTCAACCACTTTGCTCACAGCCTGTTCCAGTGCTTAACAACTCCTCTGGTGAAAACACTTTTGTTAATGTCCAAGCTAATGATGGACAAGAAGAACATTTAGAGGGTGAGGAAGGTTGCACAAAAGAAACCCAGGACAAGGCACTGTGAAATCTCTTGCGGCCAAGAAGGCCAAGGGGATCCTGGGATGCACTCAGAGGAGTGTGGCCAGCAGAGCCAGGAAAGTTCTCCTCCCCCTCCACTCTGCCCTGCTGAGACCTCACCTGGAATATTGCATCCAGCTCTGGGCTCCCCAGCTCAGGAGGGACAGGGATCTGCTGGGGAGAGTCCAAGGGAGGGCTCCAAGGATGCTGAAGGGACTGCAGCACTGCCTGGGGAGGTGAAGCTGAGCCCTGGGGGTGTTCAGGCTGGAGAGGAGAAGGCTGAGAGGGATCTGATCAATGCCTATCAATAGCTGAGGGCTGGGGGTCAGGAGGGAGGGGACAGGGACAGGCTCTGCTCAGCTGCACCCTGGGATAGGACAAGGGGCAATGGATGGAAACTGCAGCACAGGAGGTTCCACCTCTGCATGAGGAGGAACTTCTTCCCTGTGAGGCTCCCAGAGCCCTGGAGCAGGCTGCCCAGAGAGGTTGTGGAGTCTCCTTCTCTGGAGCCTTCCCAGCCCCATCTGGATGTGTTCCTGTGTGACCTGTGCTGGATTCTCTGCTCCTGCTCTGGCAGGGAGCTTGGGCTTGATGATCTCTTTGGGTGCCTTCCAACCCCTGACCTCCTGTGAGCTGTGGTCTCACTGCTGTGTTCTTTCTCCCCATCCTTTACCCCTCTCAGGTCTTTGGCAATCCTCTCTTCCCTTCTTTGCTCCTCTTCCCCCTGCCTGAGCCCCACTAGGGACACACCTTCCCTGTGCTGAGATCTAGGTTAACATTACTCCATTGTTTGCTGACCTCTCCAGGGAAAAATCCAACTTCAAGCCAGGTGCAAAACCAGCAGCAGCTCCTTGGATCCCCCCCTCTACCATCTGGCTTTAGCCCTCCAACCACCTCAGCACATGTGCTTTAACTCCTCCCTGCTGAGGCATGGTTTCTCTGCTTGCCACAGCTCAGTGAGCACCACTGCTCCTTCCAGGCCCAGGGAAAAGATGCAGAGCAGCCCCCAGCCTGTGTGCTGACCTTTCAGAGGTGTGCATGCTGGTAAATACCAGCCAGCCACCTGAATGTTAAACAGGCCACAGCCAGCTCTGCATTTCCTATTACCCCAAAGTCCTCCAGCCTGCTTCTCCAGCCCAGCCCTGCATCCACAATCATCTGCAGGTGCTCACCCTGCCCAGCCACCCTGCCCTTCAGGGGTGTGTGGGGTGTTAGGGTGAGTCCACCTGGAGTCTTGTGTCCAGTTCTGGGCTCCCCAGTTCGAGATGGTAAGATGCAACTAAAGGACATTTCCTCTTGTCCTCTCTCTTGTTCCCTGGGAGAATTACTCTGAGTCCTGTGTCCAGTTCTGGGCCCCTCAGTTCAAGAAGGACATTGAGAGACTTGAAGGTGTCCAGAGAAGGGCAACAAAGCTGGGGAGGGGTCTGGAGCACAGCCCTGTGAGGAGAGGCTGAGGGAGCTGGGGTTGCTTAGCCTGGAGAAAAGGAGGCTCAGGGGAGACCTTCTTGCTCTCTGCAACTCCCTGAAGGGAGGTTGTAGCCAGGTGGGGGTTGGTCTCTTCTCCCAGGCAAGCAGCACCAGAACAAGAGGACACAGTCTCAAGCTGTGCCAGAGGAGGTTCAGGCTGGAGGTGAGGAGAAAGTTCTTCCCAGAAAGAGTAATTGCCATTGGAATGTGCTGCCCAGGGAGGTGGTGGAGTCCCCATCCCTGGAGGTGTTCAGGAGGGGATTGGATGTGGCACTTGGAGCCATGGTTTAGTTGTCAGGAGGTGCTGGGTAATAGGTTGGACTTGATGACCTCTGAGTTCTTTTCCAACCTGGTTGATTCTGTGATTCTATTCTTCCCCACATCCAAGGCACCATGCTCTGACCCTGCAGAATCCTGAGACCTTGTGACAAGCAAGATGGATTAGAAAGCTCTCTGGAACTAAAGCCAAGGCAGGGAGAAGGACTCTGTAGCCAGGCTTTGGGGAGGGAGGCAGTGCTCTGTAATTACTTACCAGCCACTTATTTACAGGGGAGGGAGGCTGCTAAAGTTCAGTTTACTTGTCTGGCTTAATCAGGGCCCCATTCCTTGGGGATGAGCTAATTGGTCTGTGACATTCAGTGAGCTAATGAAATAAATGTCATGTCCTATAAAGAGTTAATGAATGACAGCAGAGGGCTCACCCTTCCAGAGGCACAGAGCTGGGGCTGATGCAAGGTTTTGGATGCAGTGCTGCTCTCCTTTGAGCAACACTGCCTGGCCTACCTGTGACTGGGCATAAATGTTTGTGGGGACACATCTATTTGGATGGAAATGTGGCTGGGGAGATTTATGAGGGCAGAGAAAGGGTCAGAAGAATGCAGCTTGCTCCCTGGACTGGGGGATGCTGCTTTTCAAGGGCTGGTTTAGGAGATGGCAGCACTGCCACTGTGAGTGGAGAGTCAGAGAATGGTCTGGGTTGGAAGGGACCTCCAAAGGGCATCCAGTCTGACCTCCCTGCAGTCAGCAGGGACATCTTCAGCCAGATCAGGCTGCCCAGAGCCCTGTTGAGCCTCACCTTGCACATCTCCAGGGCTGGAGCCTCAACCACCTCCCTGGGCAACCTGTCCCAGTGTTCCACCACCCTCATGGTGCAGAACTTGCTCCTAACCTCCAGTCTAAACCTGCTCTTCTCCAGCTTAAAGCCATTGCCCCTTGCCCTATCACTTCAGGCCCTTGCAGACAGACTCTCCCCTCCCTTCTTGTAGCCCCCTTCAGGTGCTGGAAGCCCTTGAACAGCCAAAATGTTTTCACCCCCAGTAGCTGCTGGCTCCTGTGCCCTTCACAACCAAGAGGGGTGTTGGATTTAGAGACCATTTCCTTGTGTCCAGGAGCAGGCAGGTTGCAAGGTCAGCACTGTGGTGATTGCTGGCACTTCTCTTTTCCTTATCAGTGCCATGGAAGACTTGCAGGAATCTGCTCAGCTGGTCCCTGTAGGGAATCTGCAGTAGGACAAAAGCTTGCAGGTGTGCAGTGATGATGACTTGTGTGTGATTGGAAGGGGGCTGCTTGCACAGAGACCTTACCCTGGGAACTCTAGAAGAGAAGTCCATCATTAGAAAGCCTCTTGTGAGCAGAGAGTCAAAGAATGGGTTGGTTTCAATGAGGACCTTAAAGATCATCCACTTCCACCCCCCCTGCCATGGGCAGGGACACCTCCCCCCAGCCCAGGTTGCTCAAGGCTTTATCCAACCTGGCACTGAACACCTCCAGGGAGGAGGCAGCCACAGCTTCCCTGGGCAACCACAGCCTCCCTGGGCAACCTGTGCCAGTGTCTCACCACTCTCACTGCAAAGAATTTCTTCCTCATCTCCAGTCTCAGTCTCTCCTCTCCCAGCTCAAAGCCACTGTCCTCATGCTGGCACTCCCAGCCCTTGTCAAAAGTCCCTTCCCAGCTCTCCTGAAGCCCCTTCAGCTACTGGAAGGCTGCCCTAAGGTCTCCCTTGAGCCTTCTCTTCTCCAGGTTGAACAGCCCCAACATTCCCAGCCTGTCCCCACCAAAGGAGGTTCTGCAGCCCTCTGACCATCTTCATGGCCTCCCCTGGCCCTCTTCATCATCTCTGTGTTTTTCTTGTGCTGGGGCCCCAGAACTGGAGGCAGTGCTGCAGGTGGGGTCTCAGTAGAGCAGAGCAGAGGGGCAGAATCCCCTCCCTTGTCCTGCTGGTCTTAACTCCTTTTGATGCTGCCCAGGACATAGTTGTCCATCTGCCTATTCCTCCTGAGTGATGAACAGCCCCTGGAAAGCCCAGGACATGGTTGTCCATCTGCCTATTCCTCCTGAGTGATGAACAGCCCCTGGAAAGCCCAGCAGCGGTGCTGGAGCTGCTCACTGCTCTGCTGAGAGGCACAGAATCCATCTAGGCACAGCCCTGTGTCAGGGAGGGGGAAGCAATGGGACTCACACCTTGTGCTGATGTGCCTGGAGGGCAAACCCAGCTGAGCACATCTGCTAGCAAAGAGTCTACGGGTGAGAGCTCTGTTCCTGCAGTTGAAGTGTTGCTGGGTGGCTCCTAGTGGCTCTTATCTCCTCAGCCCCACTGCCTGAGCCACTCTTTTCTGCTGGAGCAGGGCTCTCATTAAAGGTGTTTGCTGCATGGGGTCTGTGCTAACTCATCAGCTGCTGAGGTTGTTTTAATGGGCATATTACTGTGTGCCTGGCACCATCTGCTCCCCTCTCTGATTACTGATGCAAGGAGGGATTAAGAGAAAGTCTTTTCCCTCTTCCAGCAGGAAGGGAGTTATTAGTGCTTTAAACACACACAGCGAAGCTGCGCTGCGTGCCCAGCAGCAGCTGGCATCTCCTCTCCATCTTCCCCGGGCAAAGTGGCAGAGGAACTCTAATTGGAGTGGAGATCTCTGGCTGAGCGCTTCACTGGGTGCTGGGACTTGCTGTTTGCTTTTTGTTTTCCCCAGGAGCAGGCTGGGTGCCCCTGTTCCAAGGCTGGCTCTGCAGGTGGTGTCGGCGGCGGGCAGAGCTGACCCTACCTCTGCAGGAGATCCTTCTTGTGAGTGGGGTGGAAGCCACACGCTGAGAGGCAGTGGGGGGCTGCTAGAGTTTTAGAGCTAATGCCATAATGGCTTAGTAGTGAAGAAGTTTTTTTCCAGAGGACTGGAGAATCCCAGGGGTGGATCTCCAGACTGAACAGCCCCAACTCCCTCAGTCTGTCCTCACAGCAGAGCAGCTCCAGCCCTCTGCTCCTCCTCGTGGCCCTTCTCTGGACACCTTCCAGCACCTCCAGAGCCTTCCTGGAACAGAGGCTCCAGAACTGGACTCAGTACTCCTCAACAATGTGGAGCCTTCAAAACCTCCAGGGATGAGGCTTCCACCACCTCCCTGGGCAACCTGTGCCAGGCTCTCACCACCCTCCTGGGGAACAACTTCTTCCTCACATCCAATCTCAATCTCCCCATTTCTAGTTTTGCTCCATCCCCCCCAGTCCTATCCCTCCCTGACACCCTCAAAAGTCCCTTCCCAGCTTTCCTGCAGCCCCCTTCAGATCCTGGAAGGTCACAAGACGATGTCCTTGGAGCCTTCTCCTCTCCAACCTGCACAACCCCAACTCCCTCAGTCTGTCCTCATAGCAGAGCAGCTCCAGCCCTCTGCTCCTCCTCGTGGCCCTTCTCTGGACACCTTCTAGCCCCTCCAGATCCTTCCTGTAATAGGGATTTATTTATTAATTCTAATTATTGTAATTTTCATTTATTAATTCATTGATTTATTTACATTCTAGCACTTTCCTACTCAATCTGTGGAATTTATTCCTAGAGCTGCCACAGGGGATAAGTAGTCTCTGCTAACTGGAAGTTCATACCTGAGGTGTGGAAACCTGAGGCTCAGATCAAGCAGTTCATTTAAAAAGAGTGGCAGCTCTCTCCTGAGGCTGGCCTGGTCCTGAAGAGGAGAAGCCTCCAAGGAGACCTCATTGTGGCCTTCCAGTACCTGAAGGTGGCTCCAAGAAAGCTGGGGAGGGACTTTTGAGGGTGTCAGGGAGGGATAGGACTGGGGGGGATGGAGCAGAACTAGAAGTGGGGAGACTGAGATTGGATGTGAGGAAGAAGTTGTTCCCCAGGAGGGTGGTGAGAGCCTGGCACAGGTTGCCCAGGGAGGTGGTGGAAGCCTCCTGCCTGGAGGTGTTTGCAGCCAGGCTGGAGGTGGCTGTGAGCAACCTGCTGTAGTGTGAGGTGTCCCTGGCCATGGCAGGGGGTTGGAGCTGGCTGAGCCTTGAGGTCCCTTCCAGCCCTGACAATTCTCTGATTCTATCCCTATCAGCTGGGACATCCCTGCACTGCTCTGGCTGCAGCTCCAGACCACCCTGGCACCACAAGGGACAGAGGGGATGGATAACTCTTCCCTTCACTTGTGAATGGCTTCTTTCTTGGATATTTTTTTCCCACAAGTAGCATGCTAGGGGCTGTATTTTACCCAGTACCTGACTTGAAGTGCAGAGCTGAAGGGTCATGAGATGAAAGGGAAGCATTAATCTAGCATGTTGGCTCAGCACCACAATAAATTTCACCCCTTGATTGCTTTTGCTTCTTGGCTGGAGGTCAGCATTTTCAGGCAGGAATTCTCCAAATAAGCACAAAGGTAGCACTGCCCAAACCTGCATCCTGCCTGCTGCTGCAAGGTTTTTCCCACCCCACTGCAGACACACAGAGGAGACATCCCCCAGGCTGTGGAGCAAACCCTTCAGAACCCCAGGCTGCAGATACCAAATACCTCATCACTGCTTGTAGCTTTACAGGGTAGGAGCAATTTGTTCAGGTAGCTGTGCCCCTGGCTGTCTGGAGCTGGCTGCTGCAACACCTGGAAGCTCAGATAACAGGAACACAGATCACAGGATGTCAGGGGTTGGAAGGGACCCAAAGAAATCATCCAGTCCAATCCCCCCTGCCAGAGCAGGAGCAGAGAATCCAGCACAGGTCACACAGGAACACATCCAGATGGGGCTGGAAAGGCTCCAGAGAAGGAGACTCCACAACCTCTCTGGGCAGCCTGCTCCAGGGCTCTGGGAGACTCACAGGGAAGAAGTTCCTCCTTGTGTTGATGTGGAACCTCCTGTGCTGCAGCTTACATCCATTGCCCCTTGTTCTATCCCAGGGAGCAAGTGAGCAGAGCCTGGCTGAAGAGCCTGGGATGGTCTAGAGGGGTCAGGTGTGATGCTTTTGTTCCCTGTTTCCTCCTGTGGAGCCATCTAGAGCAGGAGCCTGGTGGCTGCCAGCCTCGCTGGGGTGGCAGGGTCAGAGTGCTCAGATGTCTCCATCTGTGAGCATCCCTCACCTCCACTGCCCATAAACCTGCTCAACACTGTCTCACTGAGCCTTGGATGCAACATGGGGAGGTCTGTGAGAGTTCCAGTCTGCAACAAGTTCTAAATCCATCACAGGTCACACAGGAACACATCCAGATGGGGCTGGAAAGGCTCCAGAGAAGGAGACTCCACAACCTGTCTGGGCAGCCTGCTCCAGGGCTCTGGGAGCCTCACAGGGAAGAAGTTCCTCCTGCTGTTGAGGTGGAACCTCCTGTGCTGCAGTTGATATCCATTGCCCCTTGTCCTG
Organism: Dryobates pubescens; assembly: GCF_014839835.1. Taxonomy (NCBI): domain Eukaryota; kingdom Metazoa; phylum Chordata; class Aves; order Piciformes; family Picidae; genus Dryobates; species Dryobates pubescens. Next base: position 22,377,570 of record NC_071624.1, on the reverse strand, counting down.
TCCCAGGGTGCAGCTGAGCAGAGCCTGTCCCTGTCCCCTCTCTCCTGACCCCCAGCCCTCAGATATTTAGAAACATTGATCAGATCCCTCTCAGCCTTCTTCTGTCCAGCCTGAACAGCCCCAGGGCTCTCAGCCTCTCCTCCCCAGGCAGTGCTGCAGTCCCTTCAGCATCCTTGGAGCCCTCCCTTGGGCTCTCTCCAGCAGATCCCTGTTCCTCCTGAGCTGGGGAGCCCAGAGCTGGCTGCAATATTCCAGGTGTGGCCTCAGCAGGGTGGACTAGAGGGGGATGAGAACCTCCCTGGCTCTGCTGGCCACACTCCTCTGCACGCACCCCAGGACCCCCTTGGCCTTCTTGGCCACCAGGCATTTAAGGCCAGCTTGGATGTGGCACTCAGTGCCAGGGTCTGGTGGCTGTGGTGGTGTTAGGTCAGAGGCTGGGCTTGCTGGGCTCAGAGGCCTATTCCAGCCTCAACCACTCTGTGATGCTTTTGTTCCCTGTTTCCTCCTGTGGAGCCACCTAGAGCGGGAGCCTGGCGGCTGCCAGCCTGGCTGGGGTGGCAGGGTCAGAGCGCTCAGATGTCTCCATCTGTTAGCTCCTTGTTCTTCAGCTTAATGGGGCAGTGCCACTCCAGGATTGTGTTCTCTTTTAATTTTATAAGACATGTTTCATTAAATCTGAATTATGGCAATTCAGGGAAAGAAATTAGCCCATTAAAAATCACAATGAAAACATCTCGGGGAAAAAAGGCAAAGGCTGTCAGCTGCTGGCTCTGCTCTGCTGGGGGAGGAAATAAGGAGGAGAAGGAGGGGGGAAAAAACCCACCACAAGGGTGGCCCTCTGAGCAGGGACAGCAGCTGGGGAGCAGGAGCCCCCCCCCTCCAACCTCATGTCAGGGGCAGCTGAAGGGCTCCTGGCCGCTGATTGTTGTTTGCTTTCCTCATCAAAAGGCCTATTTCAGGTCTTTCAGAAGAGCTAAGAGAAAAGAAGAGCACTGCCCTGCATTCATAGGCCTGGCAGGGACTGGCTGGAAAGCAGCCCAGAGGAGAGAGACTTGGGGGTGCTGGGGGAGGAGAAGCTCAACAGGAGCTCTCAGTGTGCACTTGCAGCCCAGAAAGCCAATCAGAGCCTGGGCTGCAGCAAGAGAAGTGTGGCCAGCAGGGCAAGGGAGGGGATTCTCCCCCTCTGCTCAGCTCTGCTGAGACCACAGCTGGAGCATCCAGTTCTGGAGCCCCTAGGACAAGAGGGATCTGGAGGGGCTGGAAGGTGTCCAGAGAAGGGCCATGAGGAGGAGCAGAGGGCTGGAGCTGCTCTGCTGTGAGGACAGACTGAGGGAGTTGGGGTTGTGCAGGCTGGAGAGGAGAAGGCTCCAAGGAGCTCCAAGGCCTTCCAGGATCTGCAGGGGGCTCCAAGAAAGCTGGGGAGGGACTTTTGCGGGTGTCAGGGAGGGATAGGACTGGGGGGAGTGGAGCAAAACTAGAAGTGGGGAGATTGAGAGTGGATGTGAGGAAGAAGTTGTTCCCCAGGAGGGTGGTGAGAGCCTGGCACAGGTTGCCCAGGGAGGTGGTGGAAGCCTCCTGCCTGGAGGTGTTTGCAGCCAGGCTGGAGGTGGCTGTGAGCAACCTGCTGCAGTGTGAGGTGTCCCTGGCCATGGCAGGGGGTTGGAGCTGGCTGAGCCTTGAGGTCCCTTCCAGCCCTGACAATTGTATGATTCTATGACTTTTGACAAGGGCTTGTGTTGCCCTTCTATGGGTCCATGAAAAACCCTGCTGCACCTCTCTGGTTGGGGTTTTTTTCTTGCCACAGAACAAAGCATCAGTTGGAGTGGGGGGGGGGAGAAATCAGTCCTGCTGCAAGGGAATAAAGGTCAGTGGTGCTGAAATGAAATAGGGTTTGAAACTGCATGTCAATTAGACACATACAAAAGAAACTAATACATTTAATCCACTAAACTGGAAAGCTGTGATAAAGCAGCCCTGGAAGGTACATTGAAGGGAAGCTAGGGAGGGGCTGGTAAACACTAATAGAACTGAGGAACAGAATGAAAGGAGGTGCAGAAGAAGAAATAATGACCAGAAGAGGAGACAGAGATAAATGTGATATTCCCTCCTGAAAAGCTAAAAGCAAATGAAATGAGCTCAGGCTGAAAGGCAGAACCCAAACAATGCAACATGTGCAATTCTGATGTGGTGAACAGAAGAAGGGAGATGGTTCCTTCTTCACAAAGAAGATAATTGTCTGAAGGGGCCAGGGGAGCAGATCTGTGTTGGTAATGGAGCACAGTGGCAAGGGCAAGAGGGGGAGAGAACTCCTGGTTGGACAGAGAGCACTCTGACTTATCACAGAATTAATAAGGTCAGAAAAGACCTCAGAGATCAGCAAGTCCAACCCACTAATACCTAACACCTCCTGACAACTAAACCATGGCTCCAAGTGCCACATCCAATCCCCTCTTGAACACCTCCAGGGATGGAGACTCCACTACCTCCCTGGGAAGCACATTCCAGTGGCCAATCTCTCTTGCTGGCAAGAACTTTCTCCTCACCTCCAGCCTAAACCTCCCCTGGCACAGCTTGAGACTGTGTCCTCTTGTTCTGGTGCTGCTTGCCTGGGAGAAGAGACCAACCCCCACCTGGCTACAACCTCCCTTCAGGGAGTTGCAGAGAGCAAGAAGGTCTCCCCTGAGCCTTCTCTTCTGCAGGCTAAGCAACCCCAGCTCCCTCAGCCTCTCCTCACAGGGCTGTGCTCCAGACCCCTCCCCAGCTTTGTTGCCCTTCTCTGGACACCTTCCAGCAGCTCAACCTCTTTCCTAACCTGAGGAGCCCAGAACTGGACACAGGACTCAAGGTGTGGCCTAAGCAGTGCTGAGCACAGGGCACAAGGACTTCCCTGCTCCTGCTGGCCACACTCTTCCTGATGCAGGCCAGGATGCCCTTGGCCATCTTGTCCCCCTGGGCACACTGCTGCCTCATGTTCAGCTGCTGTCCACCACTACCCCCAGGTCCCTCTCTGCCTGTCAGCTCTCAGCCACTCTGCCCCCAGCCTGTAGCACTGCCTGGGGTTGCTATGGCCAAAGTGCAGCACCTGGCACTTGGATGTGTTCAATCTCCTGCCCTTGGCCTCTGCCCATCTGTCCAGCCTGGCAAAGTCCCTCTGCAGAGCTCTCCTACCCTCTAACAGATCAACTCCTGCCCCCAGCTTGCTGTCACCTGCACATTTACTGCTGATAGACTCAACCTCCTCCTCAGATCATCAATGAAGATATTGAACAGGATGGGGCCCAGCACTGAGCCCTGGGGGACACCACTGGTGCCTGGCTGCCAGCTGTGGTGCTGAGGGCTGTGGTTTAGTGGCAGTGGCTTAGAAGCAGAGGCAGGATTGTGAGCTCTATGTGAGAGTTTGGATTGATGTTTTGAAAGGCCTTTTCCAACCTGTGCAGCTCTGTGACTCTGGCTGAGGGGAGAAGGGATTCAGCGAGATCCCCCACGTGCATTTCCCGTGGAAGAAGGGACAGGAGAGTCTGATGCTTCACTGCAAGAGGCAAGCATCTCTCTGAGTGGCTCATTAGGAGAAAACAAGGTTGATTAAAGCTGGAATCAAAGAGCTGCAGCGCTAATGCCATAAAGAGATGTGCCAAGTGCTCCTCTGGCCTCCCTCTCGCAGCCTCCCGCGCTGGGGTTTGTGTTCTCTGCTTGCCTCTTTTCAAAGGGGAGACAGGAACAGGCTGCTTAATGAAGCCACAGAAAAACACAGCCACCTCCAGAGACACAAATGCATCTCCCCTGCACTCATTTCCATACTCTGCTGCGTGCCCTTGTGGCCACAAAAGCCAAAGGCATCCTGGGGTGTAGCAGAAGGGCTGTGGTGAGTATGTCTGGAGAGGTTCTCCTGCCCCTCTGCTCTGTCCTGCTGAGGCCACATCTGGAATATTGTGGCCAGTTCTGGGCCCCTCAGTTCAAGAACAAAAGGCTCAGGGGAGACCTTCTTGCTCTCTCCAGCTCCCTGAAGGGAGGTTGGAGCCAGGTGGGGGTTGGTCTCTTCTCCCAGGCAAGCAGCACCAGAACAAGGGGACACAGTCTCAAGCTGTGCCAGGGGAGGTTTAGGCTGGGGGTGAGGAGAAAGTTCTTCCCAGAAAGAGTAATTGGCCACTGGAGTGTGCTGCCCAGGGAGGTGGTGAAGTCACCATAGTATCACAGTATCAGTCAGGGTTGGAAGGGACCACAAGGATCATCCAGTTCCAACCCCCCTGCCATGGGCAGGGACACCCCACACTAGATCAGCCTGGCCAGAGGCTCATCCAGCCTGGGCTTAAACACCTCCAGGGCTGGGGCCTCAACCACCTCCCTGCACAACCCATTCCAGGGCTTCACCACTCCCATGGGGAAGAACTTCCTCCCCACCTCCAGCTTCATTCCATTCCCCCTAGTCCTATCACTACCTGAGATCCTGAGAAGTCCCTCCCCAGCCTTCTGGTAGCCCCCTTCAGAAGGCCACAATGAGGTCACCTCGGAGCCTTCTCTTCTCCAGACTGAACACAGATAACAGAGATAGAAAGATATAGATAGATGTAGATATAGATATTGATATAGATATAGAGGATATAGATATCTACAGATATAGATAGAGAGAAAGAGAGAGAGAGAGAGAAAGAGAAAGAGAAAGAGAGAGAAAGAGAAAGAGAGAGAAAGAGAAAGAGAGAAAGAGAAAGAGAGAGAAAGAGAAAGAGAAAGAGAAAGAGAAAGAGAAAGAGAAAGAGAAAGAGAAAGAGACAGAGAGATAGAAAGAGATAGATATATAGAGAGAGAGAGAGAGAGAGAGAGATTTAACCCCCCCAAATGCAAAAGCATGACCCATTATTTACTAACTGGAGCCATGTTAATCAAGGTAAGGCACAATTATCCCTGCAACAGCTCAATGCCAAGCATCCCTCAGCTCCAACCATCTCACCTTGCTCCTCTCTTTGATGTTCTAATTACAAGTATCACCGTCCATCTGAGTTAGGACTAGATTAAGGCTCTGCTTGCATTTAAAGTAGCTGTTAGCACTGCCTAATAGTGAGAGATGACTAATTGGCCATCATGCTGGTGATGAATGAAGCTGAGGCACAAGGCAGTGCATGAAAATGAAGTGTGATTATTGCCCAGAATTAGACTGAGGGGGGGAAAAAGAGCCTGGATACAAAGCTCCCCATCCTGCCTGAGCAGCCAGGCTGGGCTGTGTGGCAGTTTAGGCTGGCTGCCTCCTGTCACTGCCACATCAGTCACACCTCCTGTGTCCTGAGTGTCCAACCCAGTAAGGTGGACACAGGAAGCAGTGTATTTCATGCCCATAAACCCTGCACCCTGCACATCCACCTGCAAACTCCTTCTCTTCCTCTTTCTTCCCTCTCTGCTCCCATGGGTGATGCTCCCCATAGGGGAATGGTGGGGGAGCATCTCAAGGCTCTTAGGCCTGGCCAGCCCTAATGCCAGGAGGAGAAAAGGGAGCAGCAGTCTCAGACCTGGCCAGCCCTAATGCCAGGAGGCGAAAAGGGGGCAGCAGTCTCAGACCTGGCCAGCCCTAATGCCAGGAGGAGAAAAGGGGGCAGCAGTCTCAGACCTGGCCAGCCCTAATGCCAGGAGGAGAAAAGGGAGCAGCAGTCTCAGACCTGGCCAGCCCTAATGCCAGGAGGAGAAAAGGGAGCAGCAGTCTCAGACCTGGCCAGCCCTAATGCCAGGAGGAGAAAAGGGGGCAGCAGTCTCAGACCTGGCCAGCCCTAATGCCAGGAGGAGAAAAGGGAGCAGCAGTCTCAGACCTGGCCAGCCCTGATGCCAGGAGGAGAAAAGGGAGCAGCAGTCTCAGACCTGGCCAGCCCTAATGCCAGGAGGAGAAAAGGGGGCAGCAGTCTCAGACCTGGCCAGCCTGAGCCTAGCCAAGCAGTGGGGGCTAAGAAAGAGCCCTAGGGGTTTTGGGTGTAGCCTCAGGTGTGAGATGGGATGTGCTGGGGACCTTTGGGTGTGCTGGAAGGGACTCTGTGTGCTTTGGGGTTCTTTGCCACTGTGCTTTTGTAGTCTCTGTAAAACACCAATTGCTTTTCCATCTAAACTTCCCATCCCTTCTGCACTCCATTTGTGTGATGAGTGTCATTCTTCTGTCCCTCTAGGGGCAAGAGGGGATCTGTCCAGCCTTAAACCAGGACCTTAAACCCTGCACCAGCACTGGGTACAAGTGGAGATGGATTCACACTGCAGCAGGCAGCTGAGTGCTCTCTGGTGGCTTGGGCTTGGGCACCTCTCCACCCTCTTCACACATGCTGGGATGTGTTTGTCACCACGGGTGTGAAAGAAGCTGTTTGTCACGCTGCAGCAGGTCCCTTCCCACCATCACCACCCAGTCACAGTCTTGTCACAGCTCACAAGCTGAAGGTGCCTGCTCCAGCTCTCCATGCAGCGCTGGCAGCACGGCCAGCACCCCGCTCCTCTGCCAGGCTGCCCTGGGTGCTGGGAGGGCAAGGCTGCTCCTGCAGCAAGGCTGGGCACTAGAAATGGTAAAGCTAACACCCTGAGTGCACCAGCCCTTAAAAGGCTCAGTGCTGGGAGGGCAAAGGTGGTCCTGCAGAGAGACTGCTCAGTGGGAACAGCAAACCCAATGCTCTGACTTCACCAGCCCCTGAAAGGCTCAGTGCTGGGAGGGCAAAGGTGGTCCTGCAGTGAGAGTACTCAGTGGAAAGAGCAAACCCAATGCCCTGACTGCACCAGCCCCTGAAAGGCTCAGTGCTGGGAGGGCAAAGGTGGTCCTGCAGCAAGAGTGGGCACTGGAAACAGTAAAGCCAACAGTCTGAGTGCATCAGCCCTTGAAAGGCTCAGTGCTGGGAGGGCAAAGGTGGCCCTGCAGAGAGACTGCTCAGTGGAAATAGCAAACCCAATGCCCTGAGTGCACCAGCCCCTGAAAGGCTCAGTGCTGGGAGCACAAGGCTGCTCCTGCAGCAAGGCTGGGCACTGGAAACAGTAAAGCCAACAGCCTGAGTGCATCAGGCCGTGAAAGGCTCAGTGCTGAGAGCACAAGGCTGCTCCTGCAGCAAGGCTGGGCACTGGGAATGGTAAAGCTCAGTGGAAACAGCTAAGCCAATGCCCTGACTGCACCAGCCCCTGAAAGGCTCAGTGCTGGGAGCACAAGGCTGCTCCTGCAGAGAGAGTGCTCAGTGGAAACAGCAAAGCCAACACCCTGTGTGCATCAGGTCATGAAAGGCTCCATTCTGGGGGGCAAAGGCTCTCAGCCAGGCAAAGTCTAGGCAGGGGTGTGGTGTCTGTCATTCACCCAGTGAGAAACCTGACAGCTCACAAGCAGGTTAAGCAGCTACAGAGGAAGCAGCCTGCTGCTGCTCCCAGCTGAATCCACCCCTCTGATGAAGTTCAGAAGTGCTATTCACAAGGATGGGGGCAGGGGCTCACAAGGCTGGTGTGTTCATACTTGGGTTTGCTCCTTCCCAACCTGCTCTTTCATGGAATCAGAGAATTGTTTGGGCTGGAAAAGCTCTCTAAGATCATCCAGTCCAACCATCAAGCCAACACCACCATGGCCATCAAACTATGTCCCCATGTGCCATGGCCACATCTTTCTTAAGCACCTGCAGGCATGGGGACTCCCCCATCTCCCTGGGCAGCCTGTGCCAATGAGGGAAACACAGTTTTTCCTAACCTCCAATCTAAACCTCCCCTGGCAAAATTTCAGGCCATTTCCTCTCCTTCTATCACCTGTTAGTAGAGAGAAGAGACCAACCCCCACCTTGATCCAAGCTCCTTTCAGGGAGCTGCAGAGAGCAATGAGGACTCCCCTCAGCCTCCTCTTCTCCAGTCTCAACACCCCCAGCACCCTCAGCAGCTCCTCCCCAGCCCTCTTCTCCAGGCCCTTCATCCACCTCTTGGTTGCCAGCAGTCAGAGCTCAGCTGTCAATGAGAGGCCTTGAGCACAAGCTCTGTGAGGAGGGGCTGAGGAAGCTGAGGAAGCCTGGAGAAGAGGAGGCTCAGGAGAGACCTTCTTGCTCTCTCCAACTCCCTGAAGGGAGGTTGTAGCCAGCTGGGGGTGGGGCTCTTCTCTCAAGCAACCAGCACCAGAACAAGAGGACACAGTCTCAAGCTGTGCCAGGGGAGGTTTAGGCTGGAGGTGAGGAGAAAGTTCTTCACTGAGAGAGTTGTTATCCATTGGGATGTGCTGCCCAGGGAGGTGGTGGAGTCCCCATCCCTGGAGGTGTTCAAGAGGGGATTGGATATGGCACTTGGAGCCATGGTTTAGTCATGAGGTCTGTGGTGACAGGTTGGACTGGATGATCTTTGAGGTCTCTTCCAACCTTGGGGATTCTGTGACTCTCTGTAATGCCCCTCTGTGCCCACCCCTCAGAGTGGCTGCACTCCAGCTCAGGCTGGCCTCACCTCTGCCCAGCTTTGGAGGCTTTTCCCTGTGAAATGCTCCAAGTGGCAGCAGTGCTCAGCACCAGCAAGCCTCCCTCCTTTGCTGGAGCACAGGCTGTGCAGTGGCTTGGCACTAACAAGGCACTTTTCTGTCTGACCTACTTTCTTTGCCCCCTCCAAAACGAGCAGCAGCAGTTCCTGCCCTGGCTCTCAGCGTTCTGATACAAATCTTTACCATTAAACCTAAAGAACTTGCTGCTGAGGCGACAGCAAAGGCTCTGCTCTCCCCTGGCCTCATTGCTGGGTCGCTGGTGATTGCAGAAATCCTTGATTAAGATGGGAGGCTGGGACTGGCCCACTCCACACAGCACATTAGATAGAGTCTGCTATCTGGTCTGAACATGAGAACAACAAAGTCTTCTTGGGAAAAGTCTAAGCTGACTCCCAGCTTGGATGTTTGTCCAGGCAAATCTGGGCTATGTGGGAAGAACCCACAGCCTGAGTGTTTAGCTACTCCAGAAGCTCATGAAGACAATCACAGAAGCACAGAACTGTCAGGGTTGGAAGGGACCTCAAGGCTCAGCCAGTCCCAACCCCCTGCCATGGGCAGGGACACCTCACACTACAGCAGGTTGCTCACAGCCCCCTCCAGCCTGGCTGCAAACACCTCCAGGCAGGAGGCTTCCACCACCTCCCTGGGCAGCCTGTGCCAGGCTCTCACCACCCTCCTGGGCAACAACTTCTTCCTAGCATCCCATCTCAATCTCCCCATTTCTAGTTCTGCTCCATGCCCCCCAGTCCTATCCCTCCCTGACACCCTCAAAAGTCCCTCCCCAGCTTTCCTGGAGCCCCCTGCAGGTACTGGAAGGCCACAAGAAGGTGTCCTTAGAGCCTTCTCTTCTCCAGCCTGCACAACCCCAACTCCCTCAGTCTGTCCTCACAGCAGAGCAGCTCCAGCCCTCTGCTCATCCTTGTGGCCCTTCTCTGGACACCTTCCAGCACCTCCAAAGCCTGCCTGGAACAGAGGCTCCAGAACAGGCAACCAGCCCCAGAACAAGAGGACACAGTCTCAAGCTGTGCCAGGGGAGGTTTAGGCTGGAGGTGAGGAGAAAGTTCTTCCCAGAAAGAGTTGTTAGCCATTGGAATGTGCTGCCCAGGGAGGTGGTGGAGTCTCCATCCCTGGAGGTATTCAAGAGGGGATTGGATGTGGCACTTGGAGCCCAGGTTTAGTAGTCAGGAGGTCTTGAGTGACAGGTTGGACTTTATGATCTTTGAGGTCTCTTCCAACCTTGGTGATTCTGTGAGCTTGGCCCTTGCTGCTTGGTGCTTGCAGGGGGTGGTTTGTACCTCCCCAAAGCTCCAAACTTGCACTCCTGGCAAACATAAATCTTAGCAAAGCCCTTGCTTCTCACACTTGTTCCCTCCGTGGCTTGGCAGCCAGCTCGTGCCCAGGCTGTGAGGAAGGTAAGGGAAGGTGTGGGAGGAATTGGCTCACCCATGAAAATATTGCCAACTGCACCTTTTATTTCACACACTGAGCCACTGAGATGAAACAAAACCCTGCAGAAAAAAAAACTAATTTCAGCTGCTGCACAATACCATTATTACCATAATCAAGCATAAAAGGGTGAACTTCCCAGTGCTGGTAAACACATTAGGAGAGTCATTTCAGATCCCAGCTCCACAGCTGAGCACACACAGAGGCTGCAGTGCTGCAAGCAAGGGCTCACAAAAGCAACAACTTCTTCCTGCACCTCAGGGCTACCCAGGAGGCAGGGAAGCAATGGAGTGGACTGATCCTTGAATTTAAATCACTGAACCACAGAATGTGAGGGGCTGGAAGGCACCTCAAAAGCTCATCCAGTCCAACCCCCCGCCTGCCAAAGCAGGGTCACCTAGAGCAGGGCACACAGGAACACATCCAGGTGGGTTTGGAATATCTCCAGAGAGGGAGACTCCACAACCCCCCTGGGCAGCCTGCTCCAGGGCTCTGGCACCCTCCCAGGGAAATAATTCTTCCTCCTGTTTCCATGGCACTTCCTCTGCCTCAGCTTCCACCACTGCCCCTTGTGCTGGCATTGGGCATCCCCCAGCAGAGCCTGGCTCCAGCCTCTGGGCACTCACCCTGCACAGCTTTAGCAACAGCAATGAGATCACCTCTCAGTCTCTTCCTCTCCAAGCTACAGAGCCCTCAGCTCCCTCAGGCTCTCCTCATCAGGAAGGTCTTCCACTCCCTTCATCATTTTTGTGTCTCTGTGCTGGACTCTCTCAAGCATTTCCCTGAGGTCCTTCTTGAACTGAGGGGCCCAGAGCTGGACCCAGTACTCCAGATGCAGCCTCAGCAGGGCCGAGTAGAAGGGGAGGAGAACCTCTCTTGACCTGCTAACCACAGCCCTTCTAATCCACTCCAGGATGCCCTTGGCCTTCTTGGCCACCAGAGCACATTGCTGGCTCATGTTCAACCAGGGCTTCCAGGTCCTTTTCCCCTTCACTTCTTTCCAGCAGGTCAGTCCCCAACCTACTCTGCTCCACGAGGTTGTTCTTTCCCAGGTACAAGACTCTGCCCTTGCCCTTGTTGAATTTCATTCAGTTTCTCCCCGCTCTCCAGCCTGGCTCAGTCCCACTGAAATACTTCTCCCTCTTCACCCCACCCTGGAACTACATCAGTACAGTGGGAAGGAAACTGCGGGAGGGGCTCAGAGCAGACTGCCCCTGCCACCAGTTGCCTCTCCAGACAGGACCAGCACTGTGCTGTGCAGCACCCTCGGGGCTCTCCCTCTGCACAACACAGGGAGGGGAGGGAGTTGAAGCGCTGTCAGGAAGTGCCTGCAGCCCAAAGCAGGCTGGCAATGAGTATGAGCTGCCCATGGCCTCAGCAGCTCCAGCCCCAGCAGGGCATGTGTCAGCTGGGCGGCTGGGGTGCAGCTGTCTGCCCAGACAGCCTCTTCCAGGCCAGGAAGCAGAGCTGCAGAGCACGGGGGGAGCTGCGCCAGGCGACGCGCGAGCAGGCACCAGCTTGTCCAGGGGCTGCATCTCTCCTCCTGCCTTCAGCTGGAACAGAAACTTTCCAGCCAAAGCCTCTGTGCAGAGACATTATTCAGTGCCTTTCCCCGAGCCAGCTTCACACCCCCACCCCCCACCTTGCTCTCCCTGTTGCAGCCAGAGAGCACTTTCCACGCGTCCTGCACCCAGCCGGCGGCTACAGCTCCGCGCACCACAGGCTGCCTGGTGAGCTGTGGCTGATACCTTCTGCCTCACACTGAGCTCCTGCTTTCCATACAGGTTCCCTGCATCTTTTCCCCAAGCCAGCAGGCAATCCTTATCAATCACAGAATCACAGAATGGGTAGGGGTTGGAAGGGACCTCCAGAGAGCATGCAGTTCAACTCCCCTGCCAGGGCAGGACCACCTAGGGCAGGTCACAGCGGAATGCATCCGGATGGGTTTTGAAGGTCTCTAGAGAAGGAGACTCCTCACCCCTCTGGCCCTAGCCCCTCGAGACGTGTGGCAATTAACAGTGTTAATTGCTCCCAGAGGGCTCCAGGGACTGAAGCAGACACCTGTGCTCTCCAGAGATTAAAAGCAGCATTCCAAGGGGCCAGACTTGGGCTGGTCACAGACGCTGGGGACTGCTGCAGAGAGGAGTAAAGGTGTGGTAACAAGGACAAGAAGAAGTCATTGTGGGGAAGTCGTTGTGCCCCTGTGCTCAGCACTGCTGAGGCCACACCTTGAGTCCTGTGTCCAGGTCTGGGCTCCTCAATTTAAGGACATTGAGACACTTGAAGGTGTCCAGAGAAGGGCAACGAGGCTGGGGAGGGGTCTGGAGCACAGCCCTGGGAGGAGAGGCTGAGGGAGCTGGGGTTGCTTAGCCTGCAGAAGAGAAGGCTCAGGGGAGACCTTCTTGCTCTCTCCAACTCCCTGAAGGGAGGTTGTAGCCAGGAGGGGGTTGGTCTCTTCTGCCAGGCAAGCAGCACCAGAACAAGAGGACACAGTCTCAAGCTGTGCCAGGGGAGGTTTAGGCTGGAGGTGAGGAGAAAGTTCTTCCCAGAAAGAGTAATTGGCCTTTGGAATGTGCTGCCCAGGGAGGTGGTGGAGTCCCCATCCCTGGAGGTGTTCAAGAGGGGATTGGATGTGGCACTTGGAGTCCTGTGCTCTTGGGTGACAGGTTGGACTTGATGATCTCTGAGGTCTTTTCCAACCTTGTTGATTCTATGATTCTGTGATTCTATGAAATGGCCTCAACCTGTGCCAGGGAAGGTTTAGGTTGGATATGAGGAAGAATTTCTTTCCTGAAGGAGTGGTCAGGCACTGGAACAGGCTGCCTAGGGAGGTGGTGGAGTCCCCATCCCTGGAGGGGTTTGGAAGATGTGTGGGTGTGGTGCTGAGGGCCATGGTCTAGTTAGTGGTCAGGAGGCTGGATTTGATGATCTTAGAGGTCTTTTCCAGCCTTGATGATTCTGTGAATGCCTGGTGGAGCTGAAAGCAAAATCTGCCAGGAGGGAGGGGGAGACCCCCTCTGGAGTTGTGGTGCAGCAAAGGGGAACTCACTTTGCCTACGAACCTTTTATGTCCAGTGCAGAAGTGCACAGCCCCCAGGGAGACTGAAACACAGCAAAAGCCACTGGGTCTTAGCCCTCTCCCTCACTGAGTGCTGTCCCCTGTTAATTTTGTGCTGAGGATGATCTCTGAAGTACCAATCATGCAAAAATCGACTTTGTGTTGGAAGGACAAATGCAAAGTCTCTCTCCCCCTCCTTTTATAACACACACTCCATCACACCTGCCACCTCTCCTGACAGATATTGGGGTTTAAGTAGCTCTGTTGGTAAGTGATAAATACAGGGCCATGCATTTGGGGAAGGTTTGGATAACCCTGGAGAGAAGGAGGGGCCCTGGGTTATTGTTGCCATGTTTAATATTGCTTTCTTTTGTCCAAAGGTCCTGGAATGGATCATAAAGGTGAATCAATAAAGACCTTATTGCTAAATCTGATCGTTCTTAAGTGGGGAAGGTTTTAGCTGCATTGCTAAGAGGTGCAGGGAAGGGGGAAGCTCTTTCTGGAAGGGAGGAAGGGAGGAAGGGAGGGAAGGAGGCAGATAGAGAGAGAAAGAGAGAGAGAAAGAAAGAGACACAGAGAAAGAAAGAGAGAAAGAGAGAGAAAGTAAAAGAGAAAGAAAGAGAGAAAGAAAGAGAGAAAGAAAGAGAGAGAAAGAAAAAGGAAGAAAGGAAGGAAGGAAGGAAGGAAGGAAGGAAGGAAGGAAGGAAGGAAGGAAGGATCATGGCAGGGACAGGAGAGCTTTCTGCTTCAGGAGCCAGGAGACAGCAAGCCTTCTGCCTTGCAATATCTTCCCACAGGTTTTCAACCCCCGTGGTGCTCATTCCGAGGCAGCAGCACGCAGAGAAGAGCACCAGAAGCAGGGGAATCCTTCCAGAACACCCCTCTGAGCTTGCCTGGGTTCCTCTAATGACAGCAGGATGAGTTTCGTGGCTCCCTGCTCGGGAGCCAGCCCTGCTCGCAGCTGTAGCCCCCCCAGGTGTGCGGCTCTGCTGCAGCGCCCAGAGCCTGCTTTCCAAACGTCTCTTGCTGGCTGCACTGGTGCAAGGCAGGCCTCTGCCCGTGAGCCCTGTCAGCAAGGCAAGCCCAGGGGATGTGCTGCTCTCAGAGAAGTGTTTGTGCACTGGTTTCCTCTCCCTGAGAGGAAGGCAGCTGGTCTGCAGGAGGTCCCAGGATCTGGCCATGAGCATCAGTGGGAAGCACAGAATCATAGAACAGTTTGAGCTGGAAGGAGACCTGAAAGATTCATCCAGTTCCAACCCCCTGCCACGGGCAGGAACACCTCCCACTAGCTCAGGTTGCTGAAAGCCTCACCCAGGCTGAGCTTAAGCACCTCCAGGGAGGGGTCATCCACAACCTCCCTGGGCAACCTGTTCCAGTGTCTTCCCACCCTCACTTGAACTTCCTCATCCCTAGTCTCAGTCTCTCCTCTCCCAGCTCACAGCCATTCCCCCTCAGCCTGGCACTCCCAGCCTTTTTCAGAAGTCCCTCCCCAGCTCTCCTGGAGCCCTTCAGGCACTCGAAGGCTGCACAGAAGTTCCCCTTGAGCCTTCTCTTCTCCAGGCTGAACAGCCCCAACTTTCCCAGCCTGGCCCTACAGGGGAGGTTCTGCAGCCACTGATCATTGTCATGGCCTCCTCTGGACCTTCTCCAGCAGCGCCAGGTCCCTCTTGTGTAGGGGGGACCAGAACTGGAGGCAGTGCTGCAGGTGGGGGCTGAGCACAGCACAGGTCACACAGGAACACATCCAGATGGGGCTGCAAAGGCTCCAGAGGAGACTCCACAGCCTCTCTGGGCAGCCTGCTCCAGGGCTCTGTGAGACTCACAGCAAAGAAGTTCCTCCTTGTGTAGAGGTGGAACCTCCTGTGCTGCAGCTTACATCCATTGCCCCATGTCCTATCCCAGGGAGCAAGTGGGGGTTGGCCTCATCTCCCAGGCAAGCAGCACCAGAACAAGAGGACACAGTCTCAAGCTGTGCCAGGGGAGGTTCAGGCTGGATGTTAGGAAGAAATTCTTCCCAGCAAGAGAGATTGGCCATTGGGATGTGCTGCCCAGGGAAGTGGTGGAGTCCCCATCCCTGGAGGTGTTTAAGGAAGGGCCTGGATGAGGCACTTGGTGCCATGATTTAGTTGATCAGATGGTGTTGGGTGAGAGGTTGGACTTGATGATCTCAAAGCTCTTTTCCAACCTGCTTAATCCTATTCTATATTCACATCAAGCCTGGCCCTTCCCTCCTGCCCCCCAGCCCTCAGATATTTATAAGCATTTATTAAATCCCCTCTAAGTCTTCTCTTTTGCAGACTAAAGTCCTCTAAAATCTCCTCTTTTCCAGAGCATGACCTCTGCCCTTCAGCTCAGAGGGTGCAAACGTGAGTGCAAAGCCAGTCTGCAGCACCTGACAGCCCAGGGAGCAGGGGCTGCTGCTGAGCCTATCCCAGGAGCTGCTGGGAGAGTTTCTAATTGCATCCCTACAGCTTGTTTATGTCGAGCTTCACTGCTTGCTTCTTTGAACTGCCTTGAATCTGAAGGTTTGTTTGGGTTTCTGTTGGTTGGGGTGGGGTTTTTTCTCTCCCCCCCCACCCCCCCCCTTCTTGTTTTTCCTAATAGGCTCTGTACTGCAATTTATTCTGCATCACAGAAACCTCAGAAACATCTCCAAGAGAAAGACAACTCATGCAAGGAATGACTCAGCTGTACATCCCATCCTGCAGAGAGGAACAATGCCTCTGCCAGCGCAAGCAGAGCCTCTAAAATCTGTAACAAGGCTGCTGGAAGCAAGAAGAGGAGGGTTGGATGAGTTAGAGAAACAACAGCCAGACTCTCTGATCAAAGAATCAAATTAGAGACAAGAAAGGAAGACAGAGCTGGCTGACAGTCAACCAGGCACCCTGTGGGACTCAGAGAACACGATTTCATCTCTCTTTCCTTTGGTTCCCCGTCCATAAAATGGCTCTTGGCCACCATCTCTGCTTAGTCTGTGGCAGGCTGGGGTCAGAGACAGGCTCCCACTATGTGTCTGCACACCTTCCAGCCAAGGGGATCCTGTGTTGCTATGAATGTAAATAAAGAAGAGAGTTTTGCATGCCAGCACATCTACGTGCCAGGTTCCACACATTGGCCACAACAACCCCATGCAGTGCTACAGGCTGGGGGCAGAGTGGCTGGAGAGCAGCCAGGCAGAAAGGGACCTGGGGGGACTGGTTGACAGCAGCTGAACATGAGCCAGCAGATTCTGGACCTCTTTCTCCTGTAGGACATATGAAGTTGGAACTGAGGCCCTTTAGCCTTACAAAGTCCCTCTCCTTTTCCTCACCCCTACTTGTGTGAAACTGGTCTGGACATCCTCATGCCTTTTAGGCCCACTACCCCTCCATGAAACAGGGCTGAAATTGGCAGAGCTGTGCAGAATCATTGAGACAATAGGGCTGGAAAAGACCTCAAAGATCATCAAGTCCAACCTATCACCTAACACCTCCTGACAACTAAACCATGGCTCCAAGTGCCACATCCAATCCCCTCTTGAACACCTCCAGGGATGGGGACTCCACCACCTCCCTGGGCAGCACATCCCAATGGCCAATCTCTTTCTGGGAAGAACTTTCTCCTCGCCTCCAGCCTAAACCTCCCCTGGCACAGCTTGAGACTGTGTCCTCTTGTTCTGGGGCTGCTTGCCTGGGAGAAGAGACCAACCCCCACCTGGCTACAACCTCCCTTCAGGGAGTTGCAGAGAGCAAGAAGGTCTCCCCTGAGCCTCCTCTTCTGCAGGCTAAGCAACCCCAGCTCCCTCAGCCTCTCCTCCCAGGGCTGTGCTCCAGACCCCTCCCCAGCCTCATTGCCCTTCTCTGGACACCTTCAAGTATCTCAATGTCCTTCTTAAACTGAAAAGCCCAGAACTGGACACAGGACTCAAGGTGCTGGGAGTTAAAGCACAGGCAGCTGCACAACCCATTTCTGGGGGAAACAAACTCAAAATCCAGCTGGCTGGAGCAAAGCCAAAGCAACTCTCCCACCTCCACCAGCAGATCTTTATGTCTTCTAAACACTCCTGTCTCCCTTCTCATGCAGTGTAAGTCCAAGGGGAATTAAACCACCAGGCAAGTGAGAAGACAAGCTGGGTTTGATTTTCTTTCAGCCTCCATCAGCTCTTAGCTGTCTCAATGCACCAAGGACCAGGCTGCAAGCTGAGACTGAAAGACTTAAGTGGTATCTGAAACACAAATATTGTCAGGGAGAGGAACTCTTCCCTGGAAGAGCTGACCAAAGAGCAGTGCTAATTCTCCATCACTTTAACCCAAACCAGAAGAGCTGAAGAGGATCCACAACTTATTAGACTCAGTGCAGGGGTTAATCCCTGAGCCCTTCTGAGCTTCTGACAGGTGCAAGAAGCCAGAGCAGAGCAACACACAGGTTCCTTCTGACCAGATAACTCTGACTCTTACTCAGTCTTTGTTTCTCTGGTAACAACCCTAGGAGAGGAGATTGCACTACTCTTGGAGGGCATTAAAGAAACACACAGTAGAAAAGCATCAGATCCATGGTTAGACCTAATTGTGGCCTTCCAGTCTCTGCAGGGGGCTGCAGGAAAGCTGGGGAGGGACTTCTGAGGGTGTCAGGGAGGGATAGGACTGGGGGGGATGGAGCAAAACTAGAAATGGGGAGATTGAGATTGGATGTGAGGAAGAAGTTGTTCCCCAGGAGGGTGGTGAGAGCCTGGCACAGGTTGCCCAGGGAGGTGGTGGAAGCCTCATCCCTGGAGGGATTTTAAGGCTAGGCTGGATGTGGCTGTGAGCAACCTGCTGCAGTGTGAGGTGTCCCTGGCCATGGCAGGGGGTCTGGAACTGGATGATCCTTGAGGTCCCTTCCAACCCTGACAATTCTGTGATTTTATATATCTCTATATATCCTATATATATCTTAGACAGATAGAGATGATAGAGATGATATAGATGAGGATATAGATGAGGATATAGGTATAGGTATAGGTATAGGTATAGGTATAGGTATAGGTATAGGTATAGATATAGATATAGATATAGATATAGATATAGATAATGCAGGCTGAATTCCAGGTTTCAGTGCTGCCTTACATCCATTACAGGTACAGCTGTACTGGGAAAGGGCTTCCTCACTCTGCATTCTGGCTGGGGTCTGGCTGTGCAGTTGTGTGTGTCCCTCCCACAACCCCCCAGTTCTTTCTGAGGCATCTTCCCACTGCATCATGCCTGGGGGGGCTCAGGCTAAGAGGATGTCTGGAAGCTGCTTGACAGATGCACATCACAGGCTCTGCTCAGTGGCACTCTGGGATAGGACAAGGGGTAATGGATGTAAGCTGCAGCACAGGAGGTTCCACCTCAACACAAGGGGGAACTTCTTCACTGTGAAGGTCACAGAGCCCTGGAGCAGGCTGCCCAGAGAGGTTGTGGAGTCTCCTTCTCTGGAGCCTTTCCAGCCCCATCTGGATGTGTTCCTGTGTGACCTGTGCTGGATTCTCTGCTCCTGCTCTGGCAGGGGGTTGGACTGGGTGATTGATCCTTGAGGTCCCTTCCAACCCTAACAATTCCATGACTCTGTGGTCCCAGGGAGCTTTGGCTCTGCCTTGGGTGTGGGGACACTTGGTCTGCCCCAGCTGCTGCTCCGCCGAGGGAGCCTGGCGCTCCACGCGTTAACGCGGATCCCCGCCGGAGATCACTCATTGATGTTGATGGCAGTCCACAAGATTCTTAACCTCTGTCTAATGCTGTCACAGTGAATAGATGGCTTGCCCTTGTGTTTGCAGCTTTCACTGCCTTGTCACGGAATATCTCCAGGGGCCAGAGGCCACACCACTGCTCCTATCAATCCAGCTGCGTGCCCTGCCTGCTCGCATTAGCCCCTTCCGTCTCTGTCAGGCTCTGGGAGGCAGTCAGGGATGTTTACTGATCTCCACTGCTCAGTCTCAGACTGATCTCGGCATCTGTGACCTCTCTCTTCACAAATCACATTGGTTGAAGGCTATAATTATGGGTTATAATTAGAAGTGGAGTTGTGTTTAATGGAGGCAGCAGCACGCCAAGCGCCCCAAGAGCCCAGCGAGCTGCAAGCTGTGATCTCTCCTCACTCTCCTCGGCTGCTCCTGCTGCTTTGGAGCACATAAAATGCCTGTTGCACTTCAAGATGACCTAGATGTTGATGAAGGTCTTGCTCCAGATGTTGTTGATGATCTTGCTTCAGGTGTTGGTCTTGCTTTAGGTGTTGATGATCTTGCTTCAGGTGTTGGTCTTGCTTCAGCTGTTGATGATCTTGCTTCAGGTGTTGATGATCTTGCTTCAGGTGTTGGTCTTGCTTCAGGTGTTGATGATCTTGCTTCAGCTGTTGGTCTTGCTTCAGGTGTTGATGATCTTGCTTCAGCTGTTGATGATCTTGCTTCAGGTGTTGATGATCTTGCTTCAGGTGTTGGTCTTGCTTCAGGTGTTGATGATCTTGCTTCAGGTGTTGGTCTTGCTTCAGGTGTTGATGATCTTGCTTCAGGTGTTGATGATCTTGCTTCAGGTGTTGGTCTTGCTTCAGGTGTTGATGGTCTTGCCTCAAGTGTTGTTGATGTTCTTGCCTCAGATGCTGTTGGTGATCTTGCTTCAGGTGTTGATGTTCTTGCCTCAAGTGTTGTTGATGTTCTTGCCTCAGATGCTGTTGGTGATCTTGCTTCAGGTGTTGATGTTCTTGCCTCAAGTGTTGTTGATGGTCTTGCCTCAGATGCTGTTGGTGATCTTGCTTCAGGTGTTGATGTTCTTGCCTCAAGTGTTGTTGATGGTCTTGCCTCAGATGCTGTTGGTGATCTTGCTTCAGGTGTTGATGTTCTTGCCTCAAGTGTTGTTGATGTTCTTGCCTCAGATGCTGTCGATGATCGTGCTTCAAGTGTTGTATCTCCAAGAGATAAGCTGAAGCTCCAAATGTTTGTTTCTATTACCTAGGAAGGTTGGAGCAGATGATCCTTGAGGTCCCTCCCACCCTGGCATCCTGTGATGGCTCTGTTTTGATTGAGCTCATCATTATACCTGTCAGATCTTGCAAGACAGCAGCAGTTCTTAGTGGCCAATCTTTCAAATACTCCCACAGTGGGGTCCCTCCCTTTCCCCAGCAAGCCTGTCCAGCTTCAATGCACACTCAGTGCAGGCACCTTTACTCCCTTCCCAGATCACCAACTGAGCCAGAGATCAATGTGCCAGTAGAGAAAGTCCCCTGTATACGGAATGGGGGAAGGTGATCCAGTCTTTGTTATATCCCTTGTCCTGAGTCTACCTCTTGACAACCCTCCGGCAGCAAACAAACCCTGGGGAAGATTCAGGAGACCTATGACCTTACCTGTCAAGTGGCTTTGGAAAGATGGACTGCAGGCTTCACTTCTTCATCAGCCTAAATCTTTTATGTCCTGGTCGAATCCAATGCCCAACCCTTTCTGGGCTGTCAGCACTACAAGAGGAAGTCATTTATCACAGAGCAGGAATAAGATCCGAAGCAGAAAAGCACCCCCCAAAGAAAAAGTACTTGTGAGAAAGATGACATCAAACTGATCTAGCTGATATCAAACTAATCTAGCTGATCTATTCCTCTTCCACTGCACCACCCAAGTGTCCAGCCCTGCATCTCCAGGGTGTAGCAAAAGGCCTTGGCAGCCTTTTGGGTGCAGTCAGTCTTCAGCCTTTCTGCTGCAGCAGCAGTACCAGGGCCTACAACGACTGAGATGGCAGCCACTGGGGTGAGAGCAGCAGTGACTCCTGCACTGCCTGGGACAGCACCTCTGGCAACTGCTAGGATGAGTTACTTGAAGGTTGTCACCACTGTGCCACCCACATCCTGGGACCCAGTTCCTCTCTGGGCAGAGCCAACATGACTCAACTATACAGGATCAGAGGATGTTAGGGGTTGGAAGGGACCTCTGAAGATCATCCAGTCCAACCCCCCTGCCAGAGCAGGACCATACAATCCAGCACAGGATGCACAGGAACACATCCAGACAGGGCTGGAAAGTCTCCAGAGAAGGAGACTCCACAACCTCTCTGGGCAGCCTGCTCCAGGGCTCTGGAAGCCTCACAGTGAAGAAGTTCCTCCTCATATTGAGGTGGAACCTCCTGTGCTGCAGCTTCCATCCATTGCTCCTTTCCTATCCCAGGGAGCAAGTGAGCAGAGCCTGTGCCCTCCCTCCTGACCCCCAGCCCTCAGATATTTAGAAACATTTATTAAATCTCCTCTCTTCTCTTCTCCATATAAAAAGACCCAGGTCCCTCAGCCTCTCCTCATCAGGCAGTGCTCCAGTCCCTCAATCACACTCACAGCCCTCTGTTGGACTCTCTCCAGCAGATCCCTGTCCCTCTTGAACTGGGGAGCCCAGACTGGATGCAATACTCCAGGGGAGGTCTCACCAGGGTAGATGTTGATAAGACAGACAATTCTGTACCCAGAGTGTATCACCCAGCTGCCTGGGACCCAGCCTGGCACAGGGCTCTGAAGTGCTGAGGCAACACTGATGGGAAACAGCAGCAGGCAGACTGTGGAAGCAGCCAGCTGGGTCTTGGCTGTGAGGTGACTGGATGGCACAAGGAGCCAAGATCATTTCTCATCAGGTACAAGAAGTGAGGAGCACATTCCTAATTCAATTGATGTCAACAGGAATTCAGCTCCTGTCCAAGCCTTTGAAGTGCTGAAACTGCAGGAGGAATTTGCTTTGCAGTCTGGACAAGGAGCAGATCACACAATCATAAAGTCATAAAATCATAGAGTCATAGAATCATTGAATCATTGAATCACTGAATCTTTGAATCATAGAATGGGCTGGGCTGGAAGGAACCTTCAAAGGTCATCCAGTCCAATCCCCTCTGCAGTCAGCAGGGACATCCTCAACTACATCAGGCTGCCCAGAGCCCTGTTGAGCTTCAGCTTGAATATCAGTACCATGCTCAGTTCTGGGCTCCCCAGTTCAGGAGGGACAGGGATCTGCTGGAGAAGGTCCAGCAGAGGCTACCAGCATGATCAGGGGATTGGAGCACTGCCTAGGGAGGAGAGGCTGAGGGACCTGGGGCCTTTTAGTCTGGAGAAGAGAAGACTGAGAGGGGATTTAATAAATGTTTACCAATAGCTGAGGGCTGGGGGTCAGGAGGGAGGGGACAGGGACAGGCTCTGCTCACTTGCTCCCTGGGATAGGCCAAGGAGCAATGGATGGAAGCTGCAGCCCAGGAGGTTCCACCTCAACACAAGGAGGAACTTCTTCAGTGTGAGGCTCACAGAGCCCTGGAGCAGGCTGCCCAGAGAGGTTGTGGAGTCTCCTTCTCTGGAGCCTTTCCAGCCCTGTCTGGATGTGTTCCTGTGTGACCTGTGCTGGATTCTCTGCTCCTGCTCTGGCAGGGGGGTTGGACTGGATGATCTCTTTGGGTCCTTTCCAAACCCCTGACATCCTGTGAGCCTGAGATCTCCAGGGGTAGGACCCCAACCACCTTCCTGGGCAACCTGTTCCTGTGTTCCAATACCACCATGGTGCAGAACTTGTTCTTAACATCCAATCTAAAGGGCCGTGCCCATTTAAGCCCCGGGTGCAGCAATGAAGGGAGTGCGAATACCACTCCCTGCTGGGCAAGCTTGGACCTGCCTGTGGAGAAAGACAATGAGAGAAATCCAAACCTTTGAGTGACATTTGTTTACTCTTGTGCCTCTGAATAAAGCCCACCAAGGGAAGATGCAGAGCCACCACTGCCAGAGTGAGCTTCCCAGGGGCTGTCTTGTAAAGGCGTTCGAGTGGTGCAACCTGCAAGTGAGAAGCAGGAGCTGGAAAGAGCTGACCCCAGCAAAGGTGTTTCTCGGGAGACCTGTCCTGCCCTGATTAAATCATTGCAGCCAACACTAGACTCCAATCAGAGGGGAATTTTGGAAGCAGCTTCCCAACCATCTTGTGTGATAATCTGGCTCGCTTTCCTTCGCCCTGACAGAGCAAGGGGCTGGAGAAAATGATGAGGATTTTATAGCTCTCTGCGGTAAGCAGTTAATAACTCTCTGAGGCTATAGATCTGGGCTCCACTGCAGGGCTGGAATAATTCACCATAAAATATGACTTTTCATTTATCACCCTGACACTTAATAAATACTTCCTGGTGAGGCCCAGGAAAGAAGAAGAGGAGGAGGAGGGGGAGGAGGGAGGGGGACATCCCACGCTTGCGGTCACCAGGTGCTAGCAGCAGCCACGGCGCGTGGTGAGGGATGGCAAAGGGACCAACCCAGAAACACAGACCTGGGACTTGTTGGAGGAATGGACAGATGGGGCCTCAGTTTAATAGGGAGTTTTTCACCTTTCTTTTTGTCCATTGCCATCATAAGAAGCTCCTCCAGAGCCCAGGCAAAGCCCTTGTGGACACTGACATTTTGCAGCAGTGATAGTGATGGATGAAGGGTGCAAATACCAAAGCAAAATGGTGAGTGGCCCTTCCTCCCTCCCCTGTGCTGCTGTCACTCCACTGCCACCACAAGAGGAGGGCTGATTCACTGGCCACAACAACCCCACCCAGAGCTACAGGCTGGGGTAGAGAGGCTGGTGAGCAGCCAGGCAGAAAGGGACCTGGGGGTAGTGGTTGACAGCAGCTGAACATGAGCCAGCAGTGTGCCCAGGGGGCCAAGAAGGCCAAGGGCATCCTGGCCTGGAGCAGGAACACTGTGGCCAGCAGGAGCAGGGAAGTCATTGTGCCCTGTACTCAGCACTGCTTAGGGCACACCTTGAGTCCTGAGTCCAGTTCTGGGCTCCTCAGTTTAGGAAAGATGTTGAGCTGCTGGAAGGTGTCCAGAGAAGGGCAAGAAAGCTGGGGAGGGGTCTGGAGCACAGCCCTGGGAGGAGAGGCTGAGGGAGCTGGGGTTGCTTAGCCTGCAGAAGAGGCTCAGGGGAGACCTTCTTGCTCTCTCCAACTCCCTGAAGGGAGGTTGGAGCCAGGTGGGGGTTGGTCTCTTCTCCCAGGCACCCAGCACCAGAACAAGAGGACACAGTCTCAAGCTGTGCCAGGGGAGGTTTAGGCTGGAGGCGAGGAGAAAGTTCTTCCCAGAAAGAGAAATTTGCCATTGGGATGTGCTGCCCAGGGAGGTGGTGGAGTCCTCATCCCTGGAGGTGTTTAAAAGGAGCCTGGCTGAGGCACTTGGTGCCATGGTTTATTTGATCAGATGGTGTTGGGTGATAGGTTGGACTTGATGATCTCAAAGGTCTTTTCCAGCCTGGTTAATTCTGTATTCTGATGCCTCCTGCAGTCTGCTTGCTGCTGGCCTTGTGTGCTAAGGTGCTTGAGCAGCCACCTTTGGCTGGGTATGGAAGTGCCTCATGGACATCCATCATCCTGTCAGTGCAGGGAGGCAAGGAAATGTTGTCTGTGTTCTTCAGGAAGAAAAAAATAGAAGAGAAATAAACCTGAGGCAGAAACTTGTCCTGAGTGAAGCAACAGCAGTTTGCCTGGGGCATGTCTCAAAGCCCTCCAGCAGGCAGGTTGGCCGTGCCAGGAACATGCCTCTGCCTCCCCTGCAAGCACCAGTGATCCCCACTGATGTGCAGCTGGGTAGGGAACAGCTCCTCGTGCCTCCACATCCCACCTAGCCCCAGAAAGAAATGGGAGCTCACCCTCAGGGAATGGGGAGCAAGTCAGCAGGCAGGAGCCAGCCCCTCAGAGGTCAGAGCTAAGGCTGAGGTGAGCAGCAGTGCTCCCAGATTTGCTGCCAGGGCAGGTTCAAGGCACAGGGGAGAAGGCTTCATCCACTTGCAGTTCCCATGCTGGCTTCCCTTTGCCTGGGGCTGTCAGGGGGAGCAGCACAGCCAAGATGAAAGAAGGGCCCAGAGAAGGGCCACGAGGAGGAGCAGAGGGCTGGAGCTGCTGTGAGGACAGACTGAGGGAGCTGGGGTTGTGCAGGCTGGAGAGGAGAAGGCTCTGAGGAGACCTCATTGTGGCCTTCCAGGATCTGCAGGGGGCTGCAGGAAAGCTGAGGAGGGACTTTTGAGGCTGTCAGGGAGGGATAGGACTTGGGGGGATGGAGCAAAACTAGAAATGGGGAGATTGAGATTGGATGTGAGGAAGAAGTTGTTCCCCAGGAGGGTGGTGAGACCCTGGCACAGGTTGCCCAGGGAGGTGGTGGCAGCCTCCTGCCTGGAGGTGTTTGCAGCCAGGCTGGAGGTGGCTGTGAGCAACCTGCTGCAGTGTGAGGTGTCCCTGGCCATGGCAGGGGGGTTGGAACTGGCTGATCCTTGAGGTCCCTTCCAACCTTGACAATGCCATGATTCTCTGATCAGAGAGCACGGCATGGTTACTGTGGCTTGTAGGGCACGGGAGGCTGGTGGGAGCTAGTTTTGCCTGTGGCTCTTTGCTGTGCTTGCTTTGCAGATGGTTTTGTCCACTGCCTCACACTTTTTTAAAGGCTCTTTTAGGCACCCAGATGCCATTTGGTTTTCAGTTCCTTGCATCTTACATTGCTCAGCTGGTCGAGGGGAAAGGCTCTCATCTCCCCACACCCTCCACAGGCCTGTGGCAGCTGCAAACCCCTGATGGACACAAACCTCTGATGGAGCACAGAGCCATGGAAGTCCAGAGCTCTGGAGCAGGCTGCCCAGAGGGGCTGTGGAGTCTCCTTCTCTGGAGACTTTCCAACCCCTTCTGGATGTGTTCCTGTGTGACCTGTGCTGGATTCTCTGCTCCTGCTCTGGCAGGGGTTGGACTGGATGATTTGGATATTAGGAAACAAATCTTCCCATCAAGAGTGGTCAGGCACTGGGATGTGCTGCCCAGGGAGGTGGTTGAGTCATCAACCCTGGAGGTGTTTAAAGGTGGTTTGGATGTGGTGCTTGGGGATGTGGTTTAGGGGTGAACTTTGTAGGGTTCTGGATTGGACTTGGTGACCCTGAGGGTCTTGTCCAACCTGACTGCAGCTGTGAGTCTGTGATCTCTGGAGGGCTCTTCCAACCCCCAAACATCCTGTGTGCCTTGAGCTGCCATGCTCCCTCCTCAGCTCTTCCTCCCCCGGCAGTGGTGTCCCTGCTTTAGCTGGAGAGCTCAGACCCGCAGGGGGAAGGCGAGGGCATTGCTGTATTGCTCTAAACACTCTGGAGGTGTTTTAGCAACACAGGCAAACATCAGGCACTACCCTGTGCACAACATCAGCTCGCTTAATTGGCAGGTGAGGTGCTGGGCTGGCCTCCTGCCTGGCCTAAATTGTTAGCTGCACAGAGCCCCAGCTCCGCTCATCACGCTGCCGGTGGGGAAGGCTCCACACCGGGTAATGACACAGTGCTGCCAGCCCTGCCTCGGCAAAGCTGCAAATCAAAGAGCAAATAGCAGACAAACAACGAGGGGAGGTGGGAGGAGGGGTGGAGGAGAGCTGGAGAACACAGCCTGCAAGCCTAGCTGCCCCTTCTGGAAGCTCAAGGGCTCCCCAGGAGCTGCTTCAGGCCGGCCGGAGGTTCACACGAGGTGGCTGCAGGCAGACCCAGCAGAAATGAAGAGGAAGAAGAGGGCTGGGGAGCTGCAGGAGAGAGTCTCATACCTGGGGTTGCTTAGCCTGGAGAAGAGGAGGCTCAGGGGAGAACTTCTTGCCCTCTCCAACACCCTGAAGCGAGGTCGTAGCCAGGAGGGGGTTGGTCTCTTCTCCCAGGCAAGCAGCACCAGAACAAGAGGACACAGTCTCAAGCTGTGCCAGGGGAGGTTCGGGCTGGATGTTAGGAGGAGATTATACACAGAGAGAGTGATTGCCCATTAGAATGGGCTGCCCAGGGAGGTGGTGGGATCACCATCATTGGAGGTGTTTAGGAGGAGACTTGATAGGGTGCTTGGTGCCATGGTTTAGTTGATCAGATGGTGTTGGGTGACAGGTTGGACTCGATGATCTTGAAGGTCTCTTCCAACCTAGTTTATTCTATATTCTATTCTATTCCAGCCCTGGTGCTAACAGGAGAGGGAGGCTGGCACTGGGCAGTAGGGTAGTGGAAGAAAGAGGACATTCTGCCACTGCCTTCTAGCCTCACCTTGGGGGAGTGGCAGAGGCTTCCTTTGCCACAACTGCCACACAGCTGCTGAGCACTGCACACCTTCCTGGGTCTCCCCTTACTGCCTACCTCTTAAGGCCCAGGTTCTCTAAGACAGCACAGCCCCAGGGCTGCTTGCATATAGCAGAGGAAGAGAAGAGAAGAGAAGAGAGGAGAGGAGAGGAAAGGAGAGGTTCGGAGAAGAGAAGAGAAGAGAAGAGAGGAGAAGAGAGGAGAAGAGAGGAGAAGAGAGGAGAAGAGAGGAGAAGAGAGGAGAAGAGAGGAGAAGAGAAGAGAAGAGAAGAGAAGAGAAGAGAAGAGAAGAGAAGAGAAGAGAAGAGAAGAGAAGAGAAGAGAAGAGAAGAGAAGAGAAGAGAAGAGAAGAGACCTTCAAGATCAAGTCCAACCTGTCACCCAACACCATCTGATCAACTAAACCATGGCACCAAGCACCCTATCAAGTCTCCTCCTAAACACCTCCAATGATGGTGACCCCACCACCTCCCTGGGCAGCACATTCCAATGGGCAATCACTCTCTCTGTATAGAATCTCCTCCTAACATCCAGCCCGAACCTCCCCTGGCACAGCTTGAGACTGTGTCCTCTTGTTCTGGTGCTGCTTGCCTGGGAGAAGAGACCAACCCCCACCTGGCTCCAACCTCCCTTCAGGTAGCTGGAGAGAGCAAGAAGGTCTCCCCTGAGCCTCCTCTCCTCCAGGCTAAGCAACCCCAGCTCCCTCAGCCTCTCCTCCCAGGGCTGTGTTCCAGACCCCTCCCCAGCTTTGTTGCCCTTCTCTGGACATCTTCAGGCAAGTCATATATGCCCAGAAGTATCTAAAATTGTCCTAAGCAATTATGTGCCCAGCTCACTTGGGTCTTGTCCCATTTCAGTGCAGCCCTGAGCATCCAAGTGCTGCTCCAAACCTGGCCCTGGGACTCTCTGAGGCAGCAAGTTGTCTCTTACTGCAGCTGTCCAAATGCAAGGGTCTGTGTGCCTGTGCCCATGCACACTGCTGCCACACCACCAGAAACCAAAGGGATACAGAGCTCTAAACCTCAAAGCTGTCTCCCAGGAGCTGCCACCTTGCAGACTCTTACTGAGGGTGCAATCCTGCATCTTGGCTGCAAAGCTGTGGATCTGATTCCCTTCCTGCTTTGCACCCAGGCCACAGGAGCCCTTTCCTGCTGGTAGTCAGACACTGGGCAGAGCCCTGCTGGTGATCCAGGGGGTTCACAGGCTCACAGGATGTTAGGATTTGGAAGAGACCTCTGAAGATCCTCCAGTCCAACCCCTCTGCCAGAGCAGGACCAGAGAATCCAGCACAGAGAAACCATGCCTCAGCAGGGAGGAGTTAAAGCACATGTGCTGAGGTGGTTGGAGGGCTAAAGCCAGATGGTAGAGGGGGGGATCCAAGGAGCTGCTGCTGGTTTTGCACCTGGCTTGAAGTTGGATTTTTCCCTGGAGAGGTCAGCAAACAATGGAGTAATGTTAACCTAGATCTCAGCACAGGGAAGGTGTGTCCCTAGTGGGGCTCAGGCAGGGGGAAGAGGAGCAAAGAAGGGAAGAGAGGATTGGCAAAGACCTGAGAGGGGTAAAGGATGGGGAGAAAGAACACAGCAGTGAGACCACAGCTCACAGGAGGTCAGGGGTTGGAAGGGACCCAAAGAGATCATCAAGCCCAAGCCCCCTGCCAGAGCAGGAGCAGAGAATCCAGCACAGGTCACACAGGAACACATCCAGACAGGGCTGGGAAGGCTCCAGAGAAGGAGACTCCACAACCTCTCTGGGCAGCCTGCTCCAGGGCTCTGGGAGCCTCATGTTGAGGTGGAACCTCCTGTGCTGGAGTTGATATCCATTGCCCCTTGTCCTATCCCAGGGTGCAGCTGAGCAGAGGCTGTCCCTGTCCCCTCCCTTCTGATTCCCAGCCCTCAGAGATTTATAAACATTTATTAAATCCCCTCTCAGCCTTCTCCTCTCCAGCCTGAACAGCCCCAGGGCTCTCAGCCTCTCCTCCCCAGGCAGTGCTGCAGTCCCTTCAGCATCCTTGGAGCCCTCCCTTGGGCTCTCCCCAGCAGATCCCTGTCCCTCCTGAGCTGGGGAGCCCAGAGCTGGCTGCAATATTCCAGGTGTGGCCTCAGCAGGGCAGAGCAGAGGGGAAGGAGAACTTCCCTGGCTCTGCTGCACACACTCCACTGAATACCCCCCAGGGCTGTTGACTCTCTAGAAGGTGGCTGAGTGCTGTTGGCCAGCAGACTCTTCTCAGGAGCCAGAGTCTCCCAGAAGCAGCAGCAGAACAAGTGGAGCTTGTGACCTCTTCAGCCATGAGCTGGGACAAACGAAACAAACCCCACAGACAGCCCACACACATCAGCAGTAAGGACAGGGGCTGCCAGAGGGGGTCAGTGAACCAGCTCCTCAGCTCCTTTGCAGACAGGCACTTAATTCCTAGCTGCCAGAAAACCCCACACATTGGGAGAGCACATCCTTGGTGCAAGCAGTGTCACATCAGAGAAGCACAGGGGCCATCTGGCCACTGGGGACAAGGCTGCTCTCCACAACAGCAACTCCATTAAACTCCTCTCCCTCCCAGCTCCACAGATGCCAGAAAGGGTAGGGAGATGAGGGCAATGAGAAGTTGCACTGGGCTCTGACAGCTGCTTTGGCTGGGTTTGGGCATGTCTGCTAGTGAGGCATTTGGACAGGGGTGCCAGCCTGGCTGGTAGGCTCATGTTCAGAGAGGGTGACAAAGAGGGGGGGAAAAGCACAGAGATGAGAGCAGTCCCTAAGCTGGAGCCAGGCCACATGGCCAGCAGGCCTGTCTCATGTCCACATTCATTCTGCACTTGAAAGCTGCAAACTTAATTGGTAAGTACAGGATTTGCTCCCTGCCTCCATGCTCACTGTGCCTGACCCCAGGTCCCAGCTTCATCTGGAGAGCAGACTTCCCCCACCATGGGATCACAGAACTGTCAGGGTTGGAAGGGACCTCAAGGTTCAGCCAGTTCCAACCCCCCTGCCATGGCCAGGGACACCTCACACTACAGCAGGTTGCTCACAGCCACCTCCAGCCTGGCTGCAAACACCTCCAGGCAGGAGGCTTCCACCACCTCCCTGGGCAACCTGTGCCAGGCTCTCACCACCCTCATGGGGAACAACTTCTTCCTCACATCCAATCTGAGTCTCCCCACTTCTAGTTTTGCTCCATCCCCCCAGTCCTATCCCTCCCTGACTCCCTCCAAAGTCCCTCCCCAGCTTTCTTGGAGCTCCCTGCAGATCCTGGAAGGCCACAATTAGGTCTCCTCAGAGCCTTCTCCTCTCCAGCCTGCACAACCCCAACTCCCTCAGTCTGTCCTCAGAGCAGAGCAGCTCCAGCCCTCTGCTCCTCCTCATGGCCCTTCTCTGGACACCTTCCAGCCCCTCCAGATCCTTCCTGGCACAGAGGCTCCAGAACTGGCCCCAGAGCTCCAGCTGTGGTCTCAGCAGAGTGGAGCAGAGGGGCAGAATCCCCTCCCTGGCCCTGCCGGCCACACTTCTCTTGCTGCAGCCCAGGAGAGTCTGGCTCCTGGGAGAGTCAGCTGGCCATGAGCACTGCTCCAGCAGTGCTTCCACTCAGCTCTGTCAGCACTTCATAGTAGCATCATAGTATCAGTCAGGGTTGGAAGGGACCACAAGGATCATCCAGTTCCAACCCCCCTGCCATGGTCAGGGACACCCCACACTACATCAGCCTGGCCAGAGCCTCATCCAGCCTGGTCTCAAACACCTCCAGGGCTGGGGCCTCAACCACCTCCCTGCACAACCCATTCCAGGGCTTCACCACTCTCATGGGGAAGAACTTCCTCCTCACCTCCAGCCTGAATCTCCCCACCTCCAGCTTCATTCCATTCCCCCTAGTCCTATCACTACCTGAGTTCCCCAGCCTTCTTGGAGCCCCCTTCAGATATTGGAAGGCCACAATGAGGTCACCTCAGAACCTTCTCTTCTCCAGACTGAACAGCCCCAACTCTTTCAGTCTGTCCTCATAGGAGGGGTGCTCCAGCCCTCTGCTCATCCTCCTTGCAGCAGGAGTTTGCAGAAGTGAACTGCCCATAAAGCATCAGCTCCCAGCTGGAGCAGAGCACACAGCAGGGAGAGATTTATCTGCCCAGGTCCCATCAGCGTTTAAGGTTCATTATCTCTGGGGCCCTGCCGCTGGGAAACACCCCCAGGAGGCAGCATCCTGCCCAGATTTACTCTGCAGACATTTGCCTGGGGAGCTCACTCCAGCTTTCACCTGACTGGCAGATGCTGGATTTCTGAGAGGCTTCTGTTCCAGCTCTGGGGTTCTGTGGGAGAAGCCCTGGCAGAGGGTGCCAGGTGCCAGCTCCCAGCTAGGAGCACAGCCTCAGATGCAGTCAGGCTTTTCATTCCCTATCTGGAGTGGAATAACCACGCAGGCAGAGCAGCAGGCTGGTTTCTTCACACCTGCCATCAAATTGGATGAGTGTTTGGTGGTGAGAGCAGAGCAAAGTCTACTTCATGTCAGGACAGCAGGGAGGAATGGGTTTAGGGGGAATGCCAGGAGTCGAACTAAACACACAGCAGCATGTGTGTGATCATCTGCTGTGGAATGAAGGGCACACTGGTGTGCTGTGAAAACCCTTCCAGGAGCACAGGGCATGATGCCACAGAGCCATGCAGATTGACTGCAGGTGTGGTGAGATCTCAGCTTCCCAGCAGCTCGGGCTGGGCTCTGTGGCTTTCAGCTGGACGAGGAGCAAGGAGCCGAGCTGCAGCCCGCAGCGTGTGCATGCCTCACATCCACTGCCTGCCTCACACCCACTGCCTGCCTCACACCCACTGCCTGCCTCACACCCACTGCCTGCCTCACATCCACTGCCTGCCTCACACCCACTGCCTGCCTCACATCCACTGCCTGCCTCACACCCACTGCCTGCCTCACATCCACTGCCTGCCTCACACCCACTGCCTGCCTCACATCCACTGCCTGCCTCACATCCACTGCTTGCCTCACACCCACTGCTTGCCTCACACCCACTGCCTGCCTCACATCCACTGCCTGCCTCACATCCACTGCCTGCCTCACACCCACTGCCTGCCTCACATCCACTGCCTGCCTCACACCCACTGCCTGCCTCACACCCACTGCCTGCCTCACACCCACTGCCTGCCTCACATCCACTGCCTGCCTCACATCCACTGCCTGCCTCACACCCACTGCCTGCAGGCCAGGCACACTGGGGAAGGCACTACCTTGGATGAACTCCTGCATGAAGAACCCAGGGATCCATCCATACAGCAGCAAGGTGAAAGCTTCAATTCCAGGCAGAGAGAGGAAAGCAAGGAGCAACCTCTGCACTTTATCTCCCAAACATTGCTGCCTCTCACATCAAATTGGATTTTCCCCTCAGTCTGCATCTCTCCCCCCTCAGCACTCAAGGTCAGAAACATCCTTCTGAGAAATGCCAACGGAGGCAAGGAGAAGCCCAGAGATATTTCAGCACCACTGGTGGGGTTTCAAGGCTGCAGCAGCATTTCCCTCTCCTCTCCTTTCCCTCCCACCCTTGTGCCTCAAGCTCCTCATGTTGTGCAGAGCCCAGACCTTGTGAATCCTAGAGCAGAAAATGAGTAGGGAGCATTGCCAGCAGCAAGCCTCTGATTAAAGAGCCCTCACGTCCACACCTTGGGCCAGACACAAACAGCTCTCTGGACCCTGCCAGCACATGGAGCAGGCTTCCCTTCAGCTTCCTGCCTGGATGCTGAACTTCCCCTGTCTTTGCCACTGTGACTGCTGCTTGAATACAGAGAACTTACTTCTCTCTGCCTTGCATTGGGGAGGTCTCTTCCCAAGGACAGCAGGGCAGAGAGGGAGAGAGGCAGAACTGGCTCTTGGTGTTGGCTCACAAGAAGCCTCCCAAAAGTCTTGCTCAGGCTGAGCCTTCCATGGTCTTGCTAAGGACTTAGAGCTAAGCTTTGAGTCTTGGTGCCCCTGTGCTCTGGCTAGGCCACACCTTGAGTCCTGTGTCCAGGTCTGGGCTCCTCAGGTTAGGAAAGATGTTGAGATGCTGGAAGGTGTCCAGAGAAGGGCAAGAAAGCTGGGGAGGGGTCTGGAGCACAGCCCTGTGAGGAGAGGCTGAGGGAGCTGGGGTTGCTTAGCCCGCAGAAGAGGAGGCTCAGGGGAGACCTTCTTGCTCTCTCCAACTCCCTGAATGGAGGTTGTAGCCAGGTGGGGGTTGGTCTCTTCTCCCAGGCACCCAGCACCAGAACAAGAGGACACAGTGAGACTGTGCCAGGGGAGGTTTAGGCTTGAGGTGAGGAGAAAGTTCTTCCCAGAGAGAGTTGTAGGGGATTGGGATGTGCTGCCCAGGGAGGTGGTGGAGTCCCCATCCCTGGAGGTGTTCAAGAGGGGCTTGGATGTGGCACTTGGAGCCATGGTTTAGTTGTCAGGAGGTGTTGGGTGACAGCTTGGACTTGCTGATCTCTGAGGTCTTTTCCAACCTTATTGATTCTATGATTCTATGACTATAGAAACAAACTTTTTTTACCATGAGGGTGGTGGAAGACTGCAGCAGGCTGCCCAGGGAGGTGGTTGGGGCCCCATTCCTGCAGATATTCAAGGTGAGGCTGGACAGGGCTCTGGGCAACCTGATTTAGTGGAGGCTGTCCCTGCTGACTGCAGGGGGGTTGGACTGGATGAACTTTAGAGGTCCCTTCCAACCCAGAGCATTCTATGAAGCAGAGGCAGGATGTAAACCAGGAAGAGGAACCTTTCAGAAGACACTTAGCACTTGCTGTTTAGTCATTAGCCAGCCCAGTTTGAGACACAGGTGCTAAAGGATGCAAACCCCCAGTCTCTGAGAAGGAATAAACTCAGCCCCTGTCCTCAAACAGCTCTTTCTGGGCTGGATTTTTCCTCCTGCAGCTCCAGGTTCAGGTTGCCTGAACTTTGCTGAGATGCTGCCTATTTTTAACCTGCCTTGGCACTTATGTTATTGTTCATGTCAGAATGAGGCCAGGCATTAAATATATCTTCCCACCAAAAAAAAACTCCCCAGCTTGCCCTCACTTCAGAGCTCTAGAGAGCTGCCTGCTGCACCGAGGGAGCCCTGCAGAGCCCCTGCCTCAGCCCTGCATGGAGCCCAGGCTCCTGGCTCCACAGCAGGGGGATGCTCCTTGCATGCACTCCCACAGCATGTGCTACAGCCAGGCAAGCTCCTGCTGATCCCCAGCAGGCCAATCTCTGCCCCTCTGCTGCAGTCTCACTGCTGGAGAGGAGAAGGCTCCCAGGAGACCTAATTGTGGCCTTCCAGGATCTGCAGGGGGCTTCAAGAAAGCTGGGGAGGGACTTTTGAGGGTGTCAGGGAGGGATAGGACTGGGGGGGATGGAGCAAAACTAGAAATGGGGAGATTGAGATTGGCTGTGAGGAAGAAGTTGTTCCCCAGGAGGGTGGTGAGAGCCTGGCACAGGTTGCCCAGGGAGGTGGTGGAAGCCTCCTGCCTGGAGGTGTTTGCAGCCAGGCTGGAGGTGGCTGTGAGCAACCTGCTGTAGTGTGAGGTGTCCCTGGCCATGGCAGGGGGGTTGGAACTGACTGAGCCTTGAGGTCCCTTCCAACCCTGACAGTTCTATGATTCTAATATCTATCTGTCAGCAATTTGTGAGCTGCCCTGTAACACCAAGAGATGTGGAGGTGCTGGAGCCAGTGCAGAGGAGGGCAAGGAAGCTGTGAAGGGCCTGGAGAATAAATCTCCAGGAGAGAAGGAGCTGGGGATGGTTAGTTTGGAAAAGAGGAGGCTGAGGGGAGATCTCATTGCTGTCCACAACTACCTGAAGGGGGGTTGTGGAGAGGCTGCTGCTGGTCTCTTCTCACAGGTTATTAGTGACAGAACCAGAGGGAATGGCCTCAAGCTGCCCCTGGGGAGGTTTAGACTGGACAGTAGGAAACATTTTTCCCCAGCAAGAGTGGTCAGGCACTGGAATGTGCTGCCCAGGGAGGTGCTGGAGTCCCCAGCCCTGGATGTGTTTGAAGGTGGTTTGGATGTGGGGCTTGGGGTTATGGTTTAGGGGTGACCCTTGTAGAGCAGGGTTCTGGGTTGGACTTGGTGATCCTGAGGGTCTGTTCCAACCTGAATGTTTCTGTGCTGCTGTGATCTGCTCCAGGTAGTAGATCAATGCAAGGCATTAGCACAGCCCAGCCCTATGTCTTTTCATATTACAGCCTCTCTAGATTTCAAGGCTGAGGTACTCAGAGCTCCCAAGGACCTTCCAGGGGTCTTGTACAACCCTTCCCAACCTGACAGACTAATTGCCCTGTAATTCAAACCCAACTGCAATCTATACAGGAAGCAATCACAAGCAGATGATTGAGCTGACTTGCTGATCTCCCCATCCTCCCCCCCAGGTATCAGTTCCATTGAAATCATAACAATAATTAAACAGAGACTCTTGGAAATTCTTAATTCCCCACACCCCCATTTTTATTAGAGCTTATAGGATAGGAAGAGAAGAGAAGAGAAGAGAAGAGAAGAGAAGAGAAGAGAAGAGAAGAGAAGAGAAGAGAAGAGAAGAGAAGAGAAGAGAAGAGAAGAGAAGAGAAGAGAAGAGAAGAGAAGAGAAGAGAAGAGAAGAGAAGAGAAGAGAAGAGAAGAGAAGAGAAGAGAAGAGAAGAGAAGAGAAAATTAACCAGGTTGGAAGAGACCTTTGGGATCATCCAGTCCAACCTATCACCCAGCACCGTCTGATCAACTAAACCATGGCACCAAGGGCCTCATCCAGGCTCTTTCTAAACACTTCCAAGGATGGTGACTCCACCACCTCCCTGGGCAGCACATCCCAAGGGCCAATCTCTCTCTCTATGAAGAACTTCTTCCTAACATCCATCCTGAACCTCCCCTGGCACAGCTTGAGACTGTGTCCTCTTGTTCTGGTGCTGGGTGCCTGGGAGAAGAGACCAAGCCCCACCTGGCTACAACCTCCCTT
This sequence comes from Dryobates pubescens, assembly GCF_014839835.1. Lineage (NCBI taxonomy): Eukaryota > Metazoa > Chordata > Aves > Piciformes > Picidae > Dryobates > Dryobates pubescens. Next base: position 22,341,653 of record NC_071624.1, on the reverse strand, counting down.
CAGGGAGTTGGAGAGAGCAAGAAGATCTCCCCTGAGCCTCCTCTTCTGCAGGCTAAGCAACCCCAGCTCCCTCAGCCTCTCCTCACAGGGCTGTGCTCCAGACCCCTCCCCAGATTTGTTGCCCTTCTCTGGACACCTTCCAGCATTTTAAGAACCTCTTCCAACCTGGTTTATTCTATTCTATTTTCTTATAGCTACAAAGGCTCAGGAGGAAAGGCTCCTCCTGTTTAAGGTCTCAATGTAAAAGTCTTCCCTGCATTGTCTTCTGGGAACCCTGCCAGGCAAGAGCCTGAGAAGGGTTGGAGGCACAAAAACGGAGCAGGGTGTGCCATAACTTACACACAGGCTGGGGCTGGTGAGGGAGGTGGGCAGCAGGTTTGGCTTTCACCCCTCACAGCTCAAGCACTGCCTCAGCTTCCCTTGCCTTGGGAACTCAGGGGGAATCTTCTCAGCCTGCTCTGCACCTGGGACTCTTCTCTAGGGAGCCATAGGCTGAGGTCTTCCCCACAGCCAGAGAAGCAACAAACTGGGAGCAGCTCTTGGCCTGAGTGGCTGGAATCAGAGAACCAGAGAATCAGAGAATGGTCAGGGTTGGAAGGGACCTCAAGGCTCAGCCAGTCCCAACCCCCCTGCCATGGCCAGGGACACCTCACACTGCAGCAGGTTGCTCACAGCCACCTCCAGCCTGGCTGCAAACACCTCCAGGCAGGAGGCTTCCACCACCTCCCTGGGCAACCTGTGCCAGGCTCTCACCACCCTCCTGGGGAAAAACTTCTTCCTCACATCCAATCTCAATCTCCCCACTTCTAGTTCTGCTCCATCCCCCCCAGTCCTATCCCTCCCTGACACCCTCCAAAGTCCCTCCCCAGCTTTCTTGGAGCCCCCTTCAGATCCTGGAAGGCCACAATTAAGTCTCTCTGGAGCCTTCTCCTCTCCAGCCTGCACAACCCCAGCTCCCTCAGTCTGTCCTCACAGCAGAGCAGCTCCAGCCCTCTGCTCCTCCTCGTGGCCCTTCTCTGGACACCTTCCAGTACCTCCAGATCCTTCTTGTGCTAGGGACTCCAGAACTGGCCCCAGAGCTGCAGCTGTGGTCTCAGCAGAGTGGAGCAGAGGGGCAGAATCCCCTCCCTGGCCCTGCTGGCCACACTTCTCTTGATGGAAGCTGCCTCCAGGGTGAAAGATGCATGTGGAGGACCAGCCAGGCTGAGGCTGGAGGTGGCACACAGCTCTGCTCAGCTCTTCCATGCCCTTTGCAATGGTGGTGACCTGCAGTGGCTCAGGAGGAGGCACCCATCTGGTCCCACCAGCTGTGCTCTGGGGGAGGTACCCTGCAGCAGGCAGACTGGATGCACATCCCAATGCACTGCATGCATGGAGGACCCCTCTGCACCCTGCTTCCACACAGGGGTTACCCCAGGGGGTGGGGGGAGGGGGGGGCCTGCCATGCACACCCCCTGCCTGCAGCTGCCTATCCACAGGAGAGCTGCTCACAGGGAGGTAACTCAGCTGTGGACTGAAGGGAGATGATTAGCAATGCCCAGTGAAAGGCATTTGCCTCTAAATTATTGTTTACTGAGTGTGTGGCTCCCTTGCAGCTGAATTTCATCCTTCTGTTTGCTTTGCAGGAGAGATGAGGCTCTAGCAGAGTCAGCAGTCCTGGAAGGAGCATGCTTGCCTCACAGCCAGAGGATGAGCCAGCTCCATAGAGCAGCTCAGCCCTTGGCTTCCAGGCTGCTGCTCTCACTCTTACCCAAGGTGCATGGAGCAAAATGCTCTCTCAGGTTTGGGGGCTTGCTTTGCACCCCAAATGAAAAGCTTTACTCTGCTTGGCTTCAACCACAGCTGTTCCTGGAGGGTTTTTTCTGATTCCTAAAGTGTCCCTTAAGCAAACCAAAAAGCAAAGCCAGAGAGACCCCACAAGCTCTCTGAGCAGCCTGGGCCAGGGCTCTGGCATCCTGAAAGTGAGGAAGTTTTGCCTCATGTTCAAATGGAGCCTCCTGGGCTCCAGTTTGTGCCCCCTGCCCCTTGTCCTGTCACTGGGCATCAGCACCAGTTCCTTCTCCTGGGACCATCCTCTTGTTTCAGTGCTGCTCTTCTGGAGCCAGCCACAGCCTGAGGCTGGAGGCCCTGCACCCCCCAGGGAAGGGTGACAGCCCCCACACTGCAGTGAGTTAATGGAACCAACCCACACAGGCCCCCTCCAGGGCATGGAGGTTTCAAATGAGGTTCAACAAGGGCAAGTGCAGAGTCCTGCAGCTGGGCAGGAAGAATGAACTGCAGCAGGACAGGCTGGGAGGGGATCTGCTGGAGAGCAGCCCTGGGGAGAGGGACCTGGGAGTGCAGGTGAATAACAACTTATCCATGGGTTAGCAATGTGCCCTGGGGGCCAAGAAGGCCAAGGAGGTCCTGGGGTTCATGCAGAGGAGTGTGGGCAGCAGAGCCAGGGAGGTTCTCCTCGCCCTCTGCTCTGCCCTGCTGAGACCTCATCTTGAGTACTGTGCTCAGTTCTGGGCTCCCCAGTTCAGGTGGGACAGGAATCTGCTGGGGAGGGTCCAGCAGAGGCTACCAGGATGATCAGGGGACTGCAGCACTGCCTGGGGAGGAGAGGCTGAGGGACCTGGGGCTCTTTAGTCTGTGAAGGAGAAGATTGAGAGGAGATTTAATAAACGTTTCTAAATATCTGAGGGCTGGGGGGCAGGAAGGAGGGGACAGGGACAGGCTCTGCTCACTTGCTCCCTGGGATAGAACAAGGGCCAATGGATGTAAGCTGCAGCACAGGAGGTTCCACCTCAACAGGAGGAGGAACTTCTTCCCTGTGAGGCTCCCAGAGCCCTGGAGCAGGCTGCCCAGAGAGGTTGTGGAGTCTCCTTCTCTGGAGCCTTTCCAGCCCTGTCTGGATGTGTTCCTGTGTGACCTGTGCTGGATTCTCTGCTCCTGCTCTGGCAGGGGGGTTGGACTGGATGATCTCCAGAGGTCCCTTCCAACCCCTGACCTCCTGTGAGCCTGTGAGCTGTGATTCATTTGTTCCTCTTGTGCTCATGACCTCAGGTTATTCACTTGAGAAACACCAAAAGGTGAAGCAATCATGTGAGGTGTGTGAGGAACTGGTCACCTTCTGCTGCATTGCTTCATCCTTCTTTGGCTTTTCTGCACTCTGGTGTCCATCTGAGCATGCTTGCCCTGAATCTCCACCACAAAGCAGCAGCTCTAAATGGAGCATGAGGAGAGAAGCTGGCACCCTGCAGCAGGCAGGGACTGCAGCCTGGCTCTGCTGCAGAACCTCTTCTGCTCTTCTGCGTGGACAAAGCCCTGCAGTCCACCACAGAGTGCAGAAGGAGAGAGTGAAGAGGCTGTGCCTGTGGTGCAGGCAAGTCTTGGATGAGCTATCAGCCAGAGGTCAAAGAAGAGGGAGGTGGGAGGCAGATCAGCTTGTGGTGGGTCAAGTGCAGCCTATGGCAAAGGTGAAGGGAAGGAAGGAAGGCAGCTCAAGAGCATCTCACCAGACAACCTGGGAAAGGCTTCTCCTCTGGGCCTCCCTTTACCCTCTGGATAAAGGAGAGGGCCTGAGAGTTCTCCTGCCTCACAAGGATGGTGTGGGAAATCTGTGCTGCATCACAGTAATAGATGTGGTGTCAGGTTGCCCCTGCAGGGAGAGCATTCTGCCCTGCCAAAGCGGGTGCAGTGGTGCTGACCCCAAATGCTCCATGGAAAGGGTGAGGCTTTGCTCAAGGCTCCTCTAATTCATTAGCTGGGGCAGCAGGAGCTGCATGTGGGAGCTCTGCATCGTTCTCTGCAGAAATCTCTCTCCCAACACCTATGGCAGTGGGGCAGGCACTCCTCCCTCCTGTGTGCCACCCCCCTGGGGCCCCATTTCAGATGGGAGGAGAGCACCCTGTGGAAGTGCAGAGCTGCTCTGCAGCCCCGTGCCGCGGGGCAGATGGGACAGGTGCCACCAGCTCCCACCTGGGCCACAGGAAGGTGATGCTCTGAAGGCAGACACAGCATCTGGTGGGAAAGGAGAATCAGCCTTGCCGGTCTGGACCGAGGCTCCTCTCCACAAGCACCACAGGGGGCTGGCAACTAAAGGCAAGTCTCGCACAGGTGAAGCTTTGGCAGCGCCCAGCTGTGCCCGCAGGGCAGGGCAGCTGAGAGGCCCTGCAGGCTGATGGGGCCAGCACCCCCAGGCCTGCCCCCATCACTTGTGGGCAGAGATCTGCTCTCTGCTGCAGCCTCCAGGAGGCACAGCCGCAGCTGCTCCCCGGACCGAGCCACAGCACATCCCAGCTGAGGACAGACGTGAGGAGCAGAGCCCCCTCCCGCTGCAGCGGCAGTAAAAGCCCTTTGCAATGGTTAGAGGCAGACAGAAAGCCGTTTGTCTCCCTTTTTACAGCCTCTCCTCCTCTCCCCTCTGCCGCTGCTTGGGAGCAGACTGTGAAAAGCTGATTGCAATTAAACCTTTCCCTCCTGAGCCAGCCGCTCGCTCTGTAAACAAGGACAGCAGCCCCGAAGTGCAGCCCTCAGCAAGAGCAGCTCAGCTCCCTTTGCAGGACACCACGAGTCCCTGCGAGATGCTGCTCCTCTCCTCCTCCTTCTGAGCCCTCCCGGGGCCCTCCCTTGCCCTCCCAACCCCTCTTTTCCCCCAGATTTAGAGCCTGTCAAAGGCAAGATGAAGGAGAGGATGCAGGCAGCAAGCCACCCTGGCCTGGAGGCTGATGTTCGGGGGGGGGGGGGGAGGGAGAGGAGGAAAGGGAGGGCTGCAAAGCTGCCCCCTTTAGATAAACAAACAGCACAGCCCCTGTGAGACATCATCTGCAAAGCACCATCAGAGCAGACTCCACTGTCATAATTCCCTGTGTCCTTATTGCCCGACAGCCTCCATAAAGAGCAGGCAGCTTTATGTGCCACTTAAAACCAACCTATTACCAGCAGCAAACTTCCTTCAACAAGTTTCTGCCTGTGCTCTGCCTCAACAGCACATGAATCGTGGCTCACCCAAGGCAGCCTGCAGTGCCCCACCCGGGGGCAGAGGGGTTACTGGTCCCAGCAGAGGGCCACAGGATCATCTGACAGCCCTAAGTGCTTCACCTCCAGGCTGCTCTCCATCCACTCCCCACCCAGGCTGGATTTGTGCTTGGGATTGTCACAGCCCACGTGCAGGACCTTGCACTTGGCCTTGTTGAGGTTGGCATGGGTCCATCTCTGAAGCCTGTCCACATCCCTCCAGATGGATCCCTTCCCTCCAACGTCTCAACCAGACCACTCAGCTTGGGGTCCTCTGCAGGCTGAATTCCAGCCAGACTCTGCCTTGCAGGGAGGATCCCAGGCTCACAGGATGGCAGGGGTTCAAAGGGACCCAAGGAGATCATCGAGTCCAACCCCCCTGCCAGAGCAGGAGCAGAGAATCCAGCACAGGTCACACAGGAACACATCCAGACAGGGCTGGAGAGGCTCCAGAGAAGGAGACTCCACAACCTCTCTGGGCAGCCTGCTCCAGGGCTCTGCGACCCTCACAGGGAAGAAGTTCCTCCTCGTGCTGCAGTCCCCTGATCATCCTGGTAGCCCTCTGCTGGACCCTCTCCAGCAGATCCCTGTCCCTCCTGAGCTGGGGAGCCCAGAACTGAACACAGTCCCAGAAGAGGAGCCTGAGAGGTGACCTCCTGAATGTTTACAAAGCTGTGCAGGGTGAGTGCCCAGAGGCTGGAGCCAGGCTCTGCTGGGGGATGCCCAATGCCAGCACAAGGGGCAGTGGTGGAAGCTGAGGCAGAGGAAGTGCCATGGAAACAGGAGGAAGAATCTTCTCCTTGTGAGGATGACAGAGCCCTGGAGCAGGCTGCCCAGGGGGGTTGTGGAGTCTCCCTCTCTGTTGACATTCAAGACCTGCCTGGATGTGTTCCTGTGTGCCCTGCTGTAGGTGACCCTGCTCTGGCAGGGGGTTGTTGGACTGGATGAGCTTCGGAGGTCCCTTCCAGCCCCTGACGCGCTGTGATTCCGTGAGCCGCCGCCGCTGGCTCTCGGGCAGCCACTCCAGACCACGGAGAGCTCCGGCAGCAGGGGAGGGAAGCCAGCGCGCACGATTTATAACGTGCGGGAGCTGAGTGATGCTCCCCCCCGGGCTGCGCAGGAAGGGAAGCAGGTTTGCTGGCGATAGAAAGAGACGTCGGGAGCGAGGCGGTGACGGGTGCTGCAGCACTCCCTGCCTTGATTCAGCGGGCTTGATTCAGAGCCTGCTCCGCCTGAGGGGCGCAGAGAGCGCTGGTGTGGCTTGCAGCCCTGTGGATAAAGGTTTCCACCTCCGTTTGGGATGAAACTGACGGAGCTGCACTGATTTGCATGCTGCCTTGCCCCAGCCTGCGAGCGCCAGCAGGTCCCGCAATGTGCAGCGAGCTCTGAGCAGGGAGGAGGAGAGGTGCCCGAAACCTCCTTGAGCGTCCCCAGCCCCCCTCACCGCAGCTCTGTGGATAAGCACAGCAATTTTTGTGCTAAGCTACTGAGAAGTGGAAGGGTTTTGCTGTCAGGCCAGACGAAAACAGGGAGCAGGGGGGAAGGCAATCGCCCCAAACGCCCTCAGCTGCCTCGTGATCGGCTTTTATATGACAAAGGCTGAAGTGTCTGCGCTCTTCCCCGAGAGCCTGTGGCTTGGTTTTAAAAGCCCAGCCTCACAGCACTGGGGCCAGCCTGCCAGACCAGGCTGATGCACAGCAGTGGCACATGGAGCTGCTGGAGGGAGCCCATAGCCCAAGCCGGGTGTCGGAAGCCCCTGGAAGAGCTGCCCACGGCTGGGAGAGCCGAAGAGCGGAGGAGCAAGCTGCCTGGTGCAGGAATGTAATCCACTCACCCACAGAGCAAGGAAGAACTTGAAACCAGGGGAGAAAAGGAATGAAAAAAAAAAAAAAAAAGGCAACAAAGATAAATTTTAAAAGGCAGAAATATAATAAAATAGAAAGGGAGGGGGGGAAAAAAGGCAGGAAAAGGTTGAATGAATTTCCCCTTTGGTTTTAGACTGGTAACACCATAAATGCTACTGAATAAATCACCCACAGACCAGAAAGCTGCAATAATGCAGGGGAAAGCCTGAGCTGCCATCCATCAGCCTCCCCCTGGCACACAATAAGTGCTGCTCATTCAGCCCCAGTGAATTAGCACAGTGGGCACAGCACCCTGGCACCCCCCTGCCCACAGGCAGCCCACCCCCTCTGCTCCCTGCAGCCTCTTCTCCTGCCACCTCCTGACCTATGTGCCCTCCTCCCAGGGAAAGCAAAGCAACCCAGCTAGATGGAGGGGTCCTTGCTGCCACCAATCTCCAGGACACTGATCTGGAAGGTGTCCAGAGAAGGGCCATGAGGAGGAGCAGAGGGCTGGAGCTGCTCTGCTGTGAGGACAGACTGAGGGAGTTGGGGTTGTGCAGGCTGGAGAGGAGAAGGCTCCCAGGAGACCTCATTGTGGCCTTCCAGGATCTGCAGGGGGCTCCAAGAAAGCTGGGGAGGCAATTTTGAGGGTGTCAGGGAGTGATAGGAGTGGGGGGGAATGGAGCAAAACTAGAAGTGGGGAGATTGAGATTGGATATGAGGAAGAAGTTGTTCCCCAGGAGGGTGGTGAGAGCCTGGCACAGGCTGCCCAGGGAGGTGGTGGAAGCCTCCTGCCTGGAGGTGTTTGCAGCCAGGCTGGATGTGACTGTGAGCAACCTGCTGTAGTGTGAGGTGCCCCTGGCCATGGCAGGGGGCTTGGAACTGGCTGAGCCTTGTGAGGTCCTTTCCAACCCTGACAATTCTGTGATTCTATGGCACTGGGGTTCTCTCTGCAGCCATCTGCAGCACCTATATAGGGCATATGAACTATGAAGTCTGGTACGAAAACCTAAGCCCTAAGATGCCAGTCACCCCTGGGGAGCTGGGAGGGGAGCAGCAGAGCTGGAAATGCCATTCCAGAGTCCCACCACAACATTTCAGCCCCTCAGTGTGATGTCTCACTGGCACCCTGCTTTGCAAGATCCAGGGATACAAGGATGAAACACTCACTTGATGCCACAAAATGTGGGTCCAAGAGGTGCAGTCATGGAGTGGGGTCACCCTCACACAACTCACAGGGAGTCCTTCACACCAGCCACAGGAAAACTACAGTCCTGGCACCAGCCTGGAAGGATATTCAGGACCTTGGGTCACAGGAGGCCCATTCTGGAAGCCAGGTTTATCCTAGGAAAGCCAAGCCAACACCTGCCACAGATGTTATGGGAGAACTGCTGCTCTGTGATAGAGGGAATAGAATAGAATAGAATAGAAAATAGAATAGAATAGAATAGAATAGAATAGAATAGAATAGAATAGAATAGAATAGAATAGAATAGAATAGAATAGAAATAACCAGGTTGGATAGAAACTGGCTCCAGCAGACATGGCCAGCTGAGGCTGCAACAGGACAGACACTTGTCACCAGCAATGGGGCCAAGGACTGGGGCTGTTTAGTCTGCAGAAGAGAAGGCTGAGAGGGGATCTGATCAATGTCTATCAATATCTGGGGGTGGGGGGCAAGTGGAGGGGGCCAAGCTCTTTTGGGTGGTGCACAGCAATAAGGCAAGGAATGATGGTTACAAACTTGAACAGAGAAGGTTTCACCTCAACATGAGGAGAAACTTCTTTAGAGTAAGGGTGCCAGAGCCCTGGAGCAGGCTGCCCAGAGAGGTTGTGGAGTCTCCTTCTCTGGAGCCTTTCCAACCCCACCTGGATGCATTCCTGTGTGGACTCCCCTGGGTGATGCTGCTCTGGCAGGGGGGTTGGACTGGATGATCTCTGGAGGTCCCTTCCAACCTCTAATGCCCTGTGACACTGTGACCTCTATCAGCAAGGGCTCCACCCCAAGACCACCCTCCCTGAGGCACAGTAGAATAGAATGGAATGGAATGGAATGGAATGGAATGGAATGGAATGGAATAATTGAATTGAATTGAATTGAACTGAATGGAATGGAATTGACCAGGTTGGAAGAGACCTTCAAGATCATCAAGTCCAACCTCTCACCCAACGCCATCTGATCAACTAAACCATGGCACCAAGTGCCTCATCCAGGCTCTTCTTAAACACCTCCAGGGATGGGGACTACACCCAGTGGGTGTGGATGTGATTAAGACCCAGAATGACCAGAGGCAAATGAGAGACCCCAGGCTGGGCAACAACCCCAGCCCCCAGCAAAGCACCTGGGGCAGGGGCAGGTGACAGCTGAAGAGCCACTCCAAAGCCAGCTGCAAGCCACCTTTACTGATGCTCTGAAGGTCTGAAACCCTCACTGGTGGATTAAATCCATTTCAGGGGGAAATGCCATGCCAGGCCTGGGTGACTGCCCAGAGAAAGGCTGCAGTGCTGTGGAAAAGAGTGATAAATATTAAGAGATGGAGATGAGAGACATCTAATGGAATGCCTGACAAAACCTTAGCTAGGGCCTTGGGTACACTCTTGGCTGAGAGCAGCACTGGGGGGCTGAGGCTTTCCACAGGGTGCTTAGGTTAAAATAAACTGTTTAAGCAGAAGCAAGTCATGCAGCTGGTTGCTTTAAAGCTTGAGGCAGGCGAATAGCTGCCAGTAAATAATCAGCCACATGCATTTGTTCAGGCTCCTCTTTAGCCTCCATCTCCTAAGGGAAACAAAGAGGCCTCTTACTGCTCTGTTCTCCTCCTGACAGCTCTTGAATCTCCTGCCTGGTTTCTCTGAGATTCACCACAGGAGCAGAGGGCTTGGAAATGCTGTGCTGGAAATTGGCTGCTGCTGATCTCCACTCCTGGCACACCTGGTAGAGAGCACAGGCTGCATGCCTTTGGGTTTCTTAAACTCATCTTTGCTGCTTTATTTCTCTCATGACTCCTAACACAAATCCCTGCTCCCTCAGATGGCCCAGCACTGAGCTTCAATGGATATTGGTCAAGACATCATTTTCATGGCAGAGTGGCTGGAGAGTGGCTAGGCACAAAGGGACCTGGGGGTAGTGGTTGACAGCTGGCTGAACATGAGCCAGCAGTGTGCCCAGGGGGACAAGAAGGCCAAGGGCGTCCTGACCTGCATCAGGAAGAGTGTGGCCAGCAGGAGCAGGGAACTCATTGTGCCCTGTGCTCAGCACTGCTGAGGCCACACCTTGAGTCCTGTGTCCAGTTCTGGGCTCCTCAGGTTAGGAAAGAGGTTGAGCTGCTGGAAGGTGTCCAGAGAAGGGCAACAAGGCTGGGGAGGGGTCTGGAGCACAGCCCTGGGAGGAGAGGCTGAGGGAGCTGGGGTTGCTTAGCCTGCAGAAGAGGAGGCTCAGGGGAGACCTCATTGCTCTCTCCAACTCCCTGCAGGGAGGTTGTAGCCAGGTGGGGGTTGGTCTCTTCTCCCAGGCACCCAGCACCAGAACAAGAGGACACAGTCTCAAGCTGTGCCAGGGGAGGTTCAGGCTGGATGTTAGGAAGAAATTCTTCACAGAGAGAGATTGGCCCTTGGGATGTGCTGCCCAGGGAGGTGATGGAGTCCCCATGCCTGGAGGTGTTCAGGAGGAGACTTGATAGGGTGCTTGGTGCGATGGTTTAGTTGATCAGATGGTGTTGGATGATAGGTTGGACTTGATGATCTTGAAGGTCTCTTCCAACTTGGTTTATTCTATTCTATTCTATTCTATTCTATTCTATTCTATTCTATTCTATTCTATTCTATTCTATTCTATTCTGTTCTATTCTGTTCTATCCTATCCTGTTCTGTTCTGTTCTGTTCTGTTCCTTTCCTTGGCAATTTAGAGGCAGAAACTCTTCAGGCTGAGCCCTGACTGAATTACCTCCCAAGTACCCAAACAGCTCTCCCCAGCCAGGATTGCCGTGGATGATTTGTGCTGCTGGCAGTCAGAGTCTCTGTGCAGGTGAGGGAGGAGCTCTGTGTCTACCAGGTCCCTGCTCTGGACGACAGTTCCAGACTTGGCTCTTGCAAAGCAGACAGCAGTTCCCAACAGCTCATACAAGGATGTCAGCAGCTCCTCACCCACCTCTGCCTCCAAAGCTGCCTGCAGAGCAGCTCTCATTCCCTCAGTGGATATCAGGCCAAGGAGCTGGGCTCCACTCTCTCTGGGCAGACAACTTACCCTGAGTAATGCAGGATGAATCCTGCTCTGTGGCAGGATGAGGAAGAGCCTCGGGGTGCAAGTGCCCACTGCTGCAGTGTCCATCACAGGCAGTATCAGGCAAGGCTGAGAAGGACCTGAGGGACATCTTGTGCACTCCACTTGCTCCAAAGCAGGAGTCCAGCAGAGCTGCCTCATCTGCTCTTAAACACCTCTGTGACAGAGCTGCCACACTGCCCTTGTGTGCCCTCCTCCCCCTCCTCATCTTGTCACCTGCTGCCGGTGTCCTGTGAGACTAATGGTCCTCTTCCTGGGGAATGAGTCAGTCCCTGATGGGCTCTGCAATCCTCTGCTGTGTCAGGACAGGTCACACTCAATTTGTCTGCAGATGTTGTTCCTTGTGTGATCTCTTCCAGGCGCTGAGCTCTCACAGCTCGCTGTGTCCACCATGAGGCATCACAGACTGGGACCCAAACACCCACCAGTGTTTCTCTCCAGACTGTCAAGGCTTTGATGGAGGCCTGGAGGGACCATTATGTTCTTCTTCAGACCATCTGTGGCTGTTTAGTTTGGGTGCCTCCAAAAAACAGAAGCCAGAGAGTTGAGACCTCCAGTGTCTAGAGTGCCCAGCCCAGTGGGTGGACACAGGCAAGAGGGTATTGCTACCCAGAAACCCTGCACCCTTGTAAATCATAGAACTGGTAGGGCTGGAAGGGACCTCAAGGCTCAGCCAGTCCCATCCCCCAGGGACAGGCTAGGGACACCTCACACTACAGCAGGTTGCTCACAGCCACCTCCAGCCTGGCTGCAAACACCTCCAGGCAGGAGGCTGCCACCACCTCCCTGGGCAACCTGTGCCAGGCTCTCACCACCCTCCTGGGGAACAACTTCTTCCTCACATCCAATCTCAATCTCCCCATTTCTAGTTTTGTCCTATCCCTCCCTGACACCCTCAAAAGTCCCTCCCCAGCTTTCTTGGGGTCCCCTGCAGATCCTGAAAGGCCACAAAAAGGTCTCCTCAGAACCTTCTCCTCTCCAGCCTGCACAACCCCAACTCCCTCAGTCTGTCCTCAGAGCAGAGCAGCTCCAGCCCTCTGCTCCTCCTCATGGCCCTTCTCTGGACACCTTCCAGCACCTCCAGACCCTTCCTGTAGTAGAGACTCCAGAAGTGGATGCAGTACTCCAGGTGTGTTCTCAGCAGAGCAGAACCCCTGTCTCACGATGTTCTCATCTGGCTGCCAAGTTATTGTCTCTCTGTTTCTTCCCTCTCTGCTCCCATGGGAGAGAGTTTCTCTCTTACCTGCTAACAGTGGAGGAGTAGCAGAGGCCTCGTTGGCCTCAGTCACTTTTTTTCCCCTGCATAATCTTAGCCTGTTTAGGTCTAATGCCAGGGTAAAAAGGAAGGGGGCAGTTCAGGCCTGAAACCAGCCTAGCAATGAGGAGGAGAAGCAAGAGCCCTGGGGTTTTGGGTGACCCCCAGGTGGGGAGAAGGGGAGTGTTGGGGATTTCTTTGGACCTTGTCTGCTTTGCCATGCTCACCACTATGCTTTGTAGTTTCTGTAGCATAGGAATTGCTTTTCCTTTTAAACTTCCCATCACTATCCCATCCATGTGTGGCAGCATTATCCTTTTGCCCCCTCTGGAGCAAGAGAGCAACCTGTCCTACTCTAAACTAGGACATCATCCAAGCAGTAAAAGCAGGGAATTGCCTTCCCTCCTCCTTCCAATAGCCTTGCATCACTGGGGGGCTCCTCAGTGCTTCAGGTTTCCCAAAGGATTCAAGCAGTATTGGCAAACTCTCCCTTTCACCAGCACCAACTGTGTGCCACCCAAAGAGCTCAAGGTGCTGGCTTTCCAGGGACAAAGCAGCCCCATGGAGAAAGACCTTGGAGTGCTGGTGGACTGCAAGTTCTGCATGGGACAGCAATGTGCCCTGGGGGCCAAGAGAGCCAATGGGATCCTGGAGGGCATCAAGTGTGGCCAAGATGGCAAGGGAAGTTCTTCTCCCCCTCTACTCTTCCCTGCTGAGACCACACCTGCAATACTGTGTCCAGTTTTGGGCTCCCCAGGTCAAGACAGAGACCTGCTGGAGAGAGGCCAAGGGAGAGCCACAAGGATGCTTAGGGGACTTGAGCATCTCCCCTGTGAAGAGAGACTGCGAGCCCTGGGGCTGTTTAGTGTAGAGAAGAGAAGGCTGAGAAGGATCTGATCAATGTCAGTCAATATCTGAGGGGTGGGAGGCAAGTGGAGGGGGCTAAGCTCTTTTGGATGGCGCACAGCAATAAGCCAAGGAACAAGAGGTACAAGCTTGAACACAGATGATTTCACCTCACCATGAGGAGAAACTGCTTTAGAGTGAGGGTGCCAGAGCCCTGGAGCAGGCTGCCCAGAGAGGCTGTGGAGTCTCCCTCTCTGGAGCCTTTCCAACCCCACCTGGATGCATTCCTGTGCAGACTCCCCTGGGTGATGCTGCTGTGGCAGGGGGGCTGGACTCGATGATCTCTTGAGGTCCCCTTCCAGCCTGTAATGTAGCGTGGCACTGTGCTACTGTGACAAATCCATCTGTCAGCACAAGTGCAGGGCTGGGGGAGACAGTCAGTGGGCTCAGGCACCTCGCAGCCTTCAGCAGGGCCAGCAGCAGCCCAGGCAGCTCCGGAGCAGCTGGGAGATGGATGGCGTTGTCGCCTTTGCCTCCTGCTCCCGCCTTGCCAACCAGCAGAAGTGATGTCCTGCTTTGCATAATGCTTGTTCTGCCAATGTTATTAACCTCATCCATCACTGGGGAGCTGCACAGCTCCTGCTCACAGGGAGCAGCAGGCCAGCCCTGCTCAATCTGCTTCTATAAACAGAAACAAGGAGCAGTTAATAAGCGGGAGGCAGCCGCTGGCTTCAGGGGTTAGAGGTCTGTGTTGATTTGGGGTTTGGGTTTGAGTTTTTTTTTTTCCCCCTTTAGAAAAAGATAAATATGCTCAGGAAATCTTCTGCTGTGGGCTTTTCATCTTGTGGACCTTTCACAAACGAAGCAGGGTCAAGCACTGGTCAGTGCTTGCATGGGAGACCTCGAGGGAGAGTGAAATCCACAGCAGAGGGGGAAGAGAGAGGCTTGCCGTGACTTTGCTTTTTAGGGCATGATGCTCTTCTCCCTGAGCCTGCCCTGAATCCCCATTGCAGGCAGGGTTCAAAAGGGAATCACAGCTGCAGAAGGTTCCTTCTCCCTCTGGAATGTGAAACTGGCATCTTCAAAGGAAGCAAAGGGAATCGGGGACCAGAGTTAAATGACAGCCAAGAGCTGGAGCTTAAGAAACTGCCAGCCTTGATCATGGAGCCTCAGATGTGCCTCACTCCAACAACAGGTATTAGCCAAGGGGTAGCTGTTTAATGCTCCACATAAAAGCCATCCTAGGCCACCTCCCCTTCCCCCCCCCCCCACCCCCCTTAATTCAGTCAGTAGTTGTTTTTAAACCCAGCAGTTTGCTCCCCCTGCTGAAGTGCCCAAGGTCTGTTTTACAAGCTCACAGGATGTTAGGGGTTGGAAGGGACCTCTGGGGAACATCAAGTCCAACCCCCTGCCAGAGCAGGAGCAGAGAATCCAGCACAGGTCACACAGGAACACATCCAGACAGGGCTGGAAAGGCTCCAGAGAAGGAGACTCCACAACCAATCTGGGCAGCTTGCTCCAGGGCTCTGGGAGCCTCATGTTGAGGTGGAACCTCCTGTGCTGGAGCTTATAACCATTGCCCCTTGTCCTATCCCAGGGTGCAGCTGACCAGAGCCTGTCCCCTCCCTCCTGACCCCCAGCCTAAATCCCCTCTCAGCCTTCTCCTCTCCAGACTGAACAGCCCCAGGGCTCTCAGCCTCTCCTCCCCAGGCAGTGCTGCAGTCCCTTCAGCATCCTTGGAGCCCTCCCTTGGGCTCTCTCCAGCAGATCCCTGTCCCTCCTGAGCTGGGGAGCCCAGAGCTGGCTGCAATATTCCAGGTGTGGCCTCAGCATGGCAGAGTAGAGGAGGAGCAGAACCTCCCTGGCTCTGCTGGCCACACTCCTCTGCATGCACCCCAGGACCCCATTGGCCTTCTTGGCCACCACCAGGGCACATTGCTGGCCCATGAATAAGTTGTTAGCCACCAGCACTCCCAGGTCCCTCTCCCCAGGGCTGCTGTCCAGCAGACCACCTCTGAGAGTTCCCCACACCCCCTTCCTGCACTGGCTGAATTTCCCTGGTGAGTAAAATGATCTCTGTGTTCAGCAGCCTCTAAAGCCCTTGGAAATCTTGCAGATGAAAGGCCCTCCCTGAAAAGTGCATAATAAGCTTTCATTATTGTATAATTTCTTCTCATTATCACTAATAGCAGTGGTTGATTCAAATCTTCCTCCTGTGATCACAACTGATACCTAGCAAACAGCCCAGCCCACAGAAGCTTAGGACAAAGAAGGTCTCATGGACCACGTGCCCAGAGGTCACAGCTCCCCACACATCCTCTCTGCTTCCTTGAAGATTTTAATTAGAAGCCTACTGAAGGCTGCTTCAGGGCCTGGAAAAGCTCCAGAGGTGCAAAGGGCAGCAGCCAAGCTGGGAGGCTCCACTCCTTGTGGCTTTTGAGTGCTAAGATGCATGAGGTGCTCACGATGGAAGCTGGAGCCCAGGCAGGGAGGAGACGTGGGGACACATGGCACGTCCAGCAGGGACAGAAGGGTGGCTTGGATCCATCAGGCTCTGGCTTTGGGGGGGCATAAGCAAAGAGGGAAGCTATCATCAGGGTTCAAGGTGTGCAGAAACAGAGTTCAAATAAGATGTTGAGGGAGTAGGGAAAATATTCTGAATGCAGCAGTGGTAAAATAGGGCAAGAGAGGGAAGGGAAGGGAAGGGAAGGGAAGGGAAGGGAAGGGAAGGGAAGGGAAGGGAAGGCAAGGCAAGGCAAGGCAAGGCAAGGCAAGGCAAGGCAAGGCAAGGCAAGGCAGAGCCAGGCCCTGCTAACTCAGGCTGGCCTAGCATGCAGTGCTGGGAGCTGTAGAACTCCCTGCCCTAGATAAATCTGTGAGCTAGGAGTGGGATTTATAAGCAAGAGCCACAAGAAGCAGCTGCCTGAGTGGTGTTTCAAAGGGTAATGGAAAGTATTTACGATGCTGGCATAGCAGCCTGACAGGCAGGAGGAGCCCAGTGATCTTTCAGGGCAAGAAATGAAAGAGGTGACAGCTGCAAGATCTCTCCCCACCTAGAGAGATGGAGAAGGGGGAGCTGGTGCACCAGCCCTGCTCTCCCACTCTGTGCTCCGGATGCTCTGACTCCAGTGGCTGGTGTTCCGTTCAGGCACGTGTCACAGGGTGCAGTGGCAAAGAAGACAGCTTCATCCAGGGGCTGGAGCAAACAGATGGGCAGGAAGGCACTTTGGACCTCTGTCGCTGCAGGGTGAGGAAGAGCAGGGGGAAAGCAGCGAGAGCTGGGTGTGATGCTGGAGCCTGGGGATCCTTCAGGCAGGGGCAATGCTTGGACACAGTCCAGTGTGAACAGGGAAGTCAGTTTTCAGACTGAAGGAGAAGACAGACGTGGGACAGCTGAGGTTTGGCTGCAGATCCAAGGGCACAGCTAAGAGCCAGGGAACAGAGTGGGGCTGTGGTAGCTCATATTCAGTGAGAGCAGGAAACCCAACAGCCAGCTGCCCTGGTTGCTGAAAATTCATTTTGCTTGAGCTTCAAGTGACAGCAAAGTGCAGGAGTTGTGAGTTCATCCCAGATCACAGCTTGCCTCCAAATAGAATCACTTGGATTGGAAAACATCTTTAAGGTTATCAAGTCCAATCACCAACCCAGTTCTAGTGAGTTTCACCATAAACCACATCCCTCAGCACCACATCTCCACAGCTTTTCAGTCCCCCCCAGGGATGGGGACTCCACCACTGCCCTGGGCAGCCTGGGACAGATCTTGGCAACACTTTGGGGGAAGAAATTGTTCCTCCTGTCCAACCTGAACCACCCCTGATGCAATTTCAGGTAATTTCTTCTTGTCCTGTCACTCACTACTTGGGAGAAAAGACCAACCCCCACCTGGCTTCAACCTCCTTTCAGGGACTTGCAGAGAGCCAGAAGGTCTCCCCACAGGCTCCTCTTCTCCAGGCTGAACACCCCCAGCTCCCCCAGCTGCTCCTCATCAGCCCTGTTCCCCAGACCCCTCACCAAACCTTGTTGCCCTTCTCTGGACCTGCTCCATACCTCTCAATGTCCTTCTTGGAGAGTGGGGCCAAAAACTGAACCCAGGATTTGAGCTGCCAAGCCCAGGTGGACAATACCTGCCCTGCTCCTGCTGCCCACACCATTGCTGCTCCAGGCCAGGCTGCTGGTGACCCTGGCCACCTAGGCACTGCTGGCTCATCTTCAGCCACTGTCAACCAGCACCCCCAGGTCCTTTTCCACCAGGCATTTTCCAGCCACTCTGCTCCCAGCCTGGAGCCTTCATGGGGTTGTTGTGACCCAGCACTTGGACTTGTTGAACATCTTCACATTGACCTGGCCAGGTCCTCATCTGGAGCCTCCCAACCCTCCAGCAGTCCCATCCAGCTTGCACCCTGAGGGTGGTGGAGCACTGGAACAGGTTGCCCAGGGAGGTGGTTGAGGCCCCTTCCCAAGAGATATTCTGGGGGCTCACAGCAGGGCTGCCTTCAGCCTGGAAATGGTCCTTCAGCAGCAACCGGCATGGTTGTTCCAAACCCCTGCATAACCACCCCCACCTCTGCTGCCTGCCACTCCAGTCTGGCAGATGAGACAAATCCTGAGGTTTCAGCTTGGAGAAAAAGGAACACAAGCTCTGCACCAGGAGGGTGCTGGAACACTGGGAAAGGCTGCCCAGGGAGGAGGTTGGGGCCCCATCCCTGGACATATTGTAGATGAGGCTGGACAGGGCTCTGGGTGACCTTGAGGATGTCCCTGCTGAGTGCAGAGGGGGTTGGATTGGATGTTACCTTTGGAGGTCCCTTCCACCCCAAACCACTCTCTGATTCTGTGATCTGCTCTTCAGGCTCTCAGAGAAGGAGAAGGACTCTCTGCTCAGCTAGGAGCTGACAGGCATCCTCTCACCAGGGTGACAGATCCAAGCACCCAATTGGAAACCTAAAACCCAAACCACCCTCTCAAGATCTTGTCAGAGCTGTTCCTCAGAGCAGCTCTGCTAAACCAACCTCACTGAACAGCAGCTCCTTTGTGCCTTTGATCATGGCTGGTCCTCAAGTCAGGGCTGAATTAAACATTTAACAGCCTGTGTGACAGCTCAGGACAGCTGCAGTGTCAAAGTGGTCCTGGAAGAGGCCCTGAGCAGCAGTCAGCAGGCGCAGGAACGGAGCCATGGTGAGAGTTAGCAACACCCTTGGCTGGTCTCCAGGGAAGAACTGGAGCCACAGGCTCTGCAGTTGGAGGAACCATGGCCTGGCACCCACAGGCATGTGTCTGAGCAGCAGGGCAGGATTTCAGCACCAAGATTTGGGCTTCTCCACAATATACAACATGCTACCAAAGGCTGTAGCAACACCACACCTCCAATGTTGCCTTCAGTTTGGGGTCCCTCACTCCAAGAAGGACATTGAGGAGCTGGAGTGGGTCCAGGGCAGGGCAACAAAGCTGGGGAAGGGTCTGGAGAACAGTGCTGGGGAGGAGCAGCTGAGGGAACTGGGGGTGTTCAGCCTGGAGAAGAGGAGGGTGAGAGGAGAATGGAATGGAATGGAATGGAATGGAATGGAATGGAATGGAATGGAATGGAATGGAATGGAATGGAATGGAATGAACCAGGTTGGAAGAGACCTTCAAGATCATCAAGTCCAACCCATCATCCAACACCATCTGATCAACTAAACCAAGCACCCTATCAAGTCTCCTCCTAAACACCTCCAATGATGGTGACTCCACCACCTCATTGCTCTCTGCAGCTCCCTGAGAGGAGGCTGGAGCCAGGTGGGGGTTGGGCTCTTCTCCCTAGGATCAGGTGATAGAGCAAGATGAGATGGCCTGAAATTGTGCCAGGGGAGGCTTAGGCTGGAGATGAGGAACCATTTCTTTGCTGCAAGAGTGGTCAGGCATCGGCACAGGCTGCTCAAGGCGGTGGTGGAGTCACCAAGAAAGGTGTAGCCTTGGCACCTGGGGGCATGGTTTAGTGGCCATGGTGGTGCTGGGTTGCTGGTTGGACTGCATGGCCTCAGAGGCCTTTTCCAGCCCAAACTGCTCTCTGATTTTATGATTCTATTGATTCCATTGTGTAGGTCTCCCACAGCCCTGGGCCAGGGGAACTTAAGGTCAGGAGAAAAGGTCAGGAGAACCAGGAGGCTACAAGTCATGCAGAGGAGCCAGCAGGGTGTCTGCTTCCCAGCTCAGGTGGAGACACACTGCCCTGCACAAGGAACAAAACACACTCTGCTCCTCTGCTTCGTACACACTGCCCCCACTCACTGCATCCACACACTGCATCCACTCACTGTTCCCATACACTGCATCCACACACTGCCCCCACTCACTGCATCCACACACTGCATCCACTCACTGCATCCACACACTGCCCCCACTCACTGCATCCACACACTGCATCCACTCACTGCTCTCATACACTGCATCCACACACTGCCCCCACTCACTGCATCCACACACTGCATCCACACACTGCATCCACACACTGCCCCCACTCACTGCATCCACACACTGCATCCACTCACTGCATCCACACACTGCCCCCGCTCGCTGCATCCACTCACTGCATCCACACACTGCCCCCACTCACTGCATCCACACACTGCATCCACTCGCTGCATCCACACACTGCCCCCGCTCGCTGCATCCACACACTGCATCCACACACTGCATCCACTCACTGCATCCACTCACTGCATCCACACACTGCCCCCGCTCGCTGCATCCACTCACTGCATCCACACACTGCATCCACTCACTGCTCCCATACACTGCATCCACACACTGCCCCCACACACTGCATCCACTCACTGCATCCACACACTGCATCCGCTCGCTGCCCCCACACTCTGCCCCGTGTGCAGTCGCCGGGTAGGGTGTGCCTGCTGCTAGGCAGCCTCGGGGTGCTGAACGGCAGAGAAGTCCAAGGAGCAGAGCAGCCCGGGCGGAGCTGGGGAGGGTCCCTGACCACGACGGCCTCCTGAGGTCCCCCTGGTGCCTGCCTTTTGCCAGCTCTGTCTCCGAGAATGCTCTTCTGGCTCACCCTCAGGAATCGACCCGCCGGCAGTGCCTTGGGTTACAAAACAGCAGCACTTTAATTGCAACAAGGGCCCCTGCTAATTTAGCAGAAACCCTCTCAGCTCAGCTAACTGCTCTGCTAATGAAATCAGAGCCAGCCCCCACTGCTGGCTCCCCATGGCACAGCCTCTGTCCTTTCCAGAGAGTGAATCTCACCACAGCTTCAGACAGAAGTTTTAATAGGCTTCAGCAGCCTTCTAGAGGAAGCACTTGAAGGACAAAATAAATCATCCCTCTTACAGTGCTGGCATCAAGTCCCCCTTCCCCTTACTATTCCTCTTGCATCACCTGCCAGTTCTGCCACCTTCTCTCTTTCAAAGCTGAGACTTCACTTGAAAGAGCAGATCTAACCCAAGGGGAGGGAAAGAGCCCCCCCAGAGCCCACCTCAGGGGCTGGGAGAGGAGAAGAACCACAGCTCTACCCAACAAAGCCTTCTCTGCTAATGCAAGGGGGAAGCCCTGTGGCAGTGGGGGGTATAGTTAAGGCAGACAGCTTCCTCTCCTCCTCCCAACACTCTCTGCTCTTTACTGGGGCACTCCAAGGCTGTTTTGAATTGGCTTTGGTGGAGGTTTTAGTCCTCTGTAGCTGGGGGACTCCCCAGCCAGCACAGGGGCAGCACTGACAGCTGTGCAACTGTGCTCCTGCAGGGTCCCTGGAAGGCTCTTCCTAGGCTGTAAGTACTGAAACACTCAGGAAAATCTGTGGCTATCCAATGCAGTCACAGAATCCCAGCATGGAGGGGTTGGAAGGGACCTCTGGAGATCACCCAGTCCAACCCCCCCACTAAAGCAGGGCACCCACAGCACAATGCCCAGCACCACAGTGCCCAGGGGGCTTTGGAAGCTCTCCACACAAGGACACTCCACAACCTCTCTGGGCAGCCTGCTCCAGGCCTCCAGCACCCTCACACCAAACAACTTTCTCCTCCTCTTCACATCCAACCTCCTGGGCTCCACTCTGTGCCCCTTGCTGCCCCTTGGCCTGGCCCTGGGCACCACTCAGCAGAGCCTGGCCCCAGCCTCTTGCCCCCCACAGCTCCTTTAGCTCTTGCTGAGCATTGCTCAGCTCCCCTCTGGGGCTGCTCTTCTGCAGGCTCTCAGCCCCAGGGCTCTCAGCCTTTGCTCCTCCCAGAGCTGCTCCAGGCCCCTCAGCAGCTTTGCAGCCTCCCCTGGACTCTCTCCAGCAGTTCTCTTTCTCTCTGGAACTGGGGAGCCCAGAACTGGACTCCAGGTGTGGACTCACCAGAGCAGAGCAGAGAGGGAGGAGAACTTCCCTCAACCTGCTGACCACATGCCCCCCAGGACACCATCTTTGGGCCTGACCACCCAAGTGGTTCTTAACCCATGAAGTGTCCTCTCATCCAAGCCATGAAGCCATCCAGCTTCTCCAGAATGATGCTGTGGGAAATGATTCCAGAGGCTCCCTCTGCCCAGCTCTGCAGCCTGGCCAGGTGTGTGGGCCAGGTGTCAGCCACTCCTCCCAGTCTGGATCAGCAGCAAGGCTGCAAGAAAGACTCACTGACAGCAGCTGAACATGAGCCAGCAGTGTGCCCAGGGGGCCAAGAAGGCCAAGGGCATCCTTGAGTCCCTGTGTCCAGTTCTGGGCTCCTCAGGTTAGGAAAGATGTTGAGATGCTGGAAGGTGTCCAGAGAAGGGCAACAAAGCTGGGGAGGGGTCTGGAGCACAGCCCTGTGAGGAGAGGCTGAGGGAGCTGGGGTTGCTTAGCCTGCAGAAGAGGAGGCTCAGGGGAGACCTTCTTGCTCTCTCCAACTCCCTGAAGGGTGGCTGTAACCAGGTGGGGATTGGTCTCTTCTCCCAGGCAAGCAGCACCAGAACAAGAGGACACAGTCTCAAGCTGTGCCAGGGGAGGTTTAGGCTGGAGGTGAGGGGAAAGTTCTTCCCAGCAAGAGAGATTGGCCCTTGGGATGTGCTGCCCAGGGAGGTGGTGGAGTCCCCATCCCTGGAGGTGCTCAAGAGGGGATTGGATGTGGCACTTGGAGCCTTGGTTTAGTTAATCAGGAGGTGTTGGGTGACAGCTTGGACTTGCTGATCTCTGAGGTCTTTTCCAACCTGGCTGATTCTATGACAAGAGTAAGGCAGCAAAGCCTCCTCTGCAGCTCAGCTTTGCTTCCAGCCTGCACAGCAGAGCTAAGCTGGCTCCCAGGTGCTGCCTCACATCTCCAAACCCTTTCTAAACCATTGCAAAGAACAAGTGCTTAAGGGGCTTGGCTGTGTTGATGCTTTTGCTTGTCTCTAATAAAAGCTGCATTTAGAATGCCTGATTAATTATTTTGCAGAAGCCTCCCTTTTTATGGGAACCTGTGCAGTGTAAGTGATTTTTAATACCACCTCACAGCCATCCCTCCTGCTTCCCACCCCCATCACCATTAATCCACGTTGCAGGAAGATGCAGCATTTGTCACTGGGTGATTATGAAGTGCAGAGCTCTGAGCTATTTAGGAGCCTGCTGCTTCGGGAAGTATTTGTGGGCAGTTTTAGCACTCCCACCCCAGGGTGAGAACCAGCCCCTTCTTCCCCACTGCCTGGCAGAACCTTCTGCTGTGCAACCACTTCACTCCCACATTCCAGGCTTGTGTCCTCCCAGCACATGGCCCAGGGATGTATTTCAGGGCAGGCTCTCAGCCTTGTCACTCCCAAGGGACCAGGCAAGCTCCATCACCTCCTGTTAGGTGGAAGGTGAAGTTTGAAAAGGACCCAGAGGCAATGGGCAGAAACAGGCAAGAACTGGAGACATTACTGAGTTCTGGTCACTGGAAAGATGGCAGGCTGGGGGTCTCAGGGCAGCTGGGCACACCACCAGTCAAGCCAGCCCACTCTTCAGTGCCTCCTAACAGCTACCCAAGGCACAGCACTAGAACAGGGCAACCAAACACCATCCTGCCCCAGGGGATTTTCTCTGCTCCCAGCAAGCTGCCCCACAGCAGCTGTCACAGTGGCAGCTTCATTCCTTGGCTGCGTCCAATCCCTCCTCAAATCCACATTTGCACCACAGTGTCCTGATGGCCAGGAGCAGCACAGCTCAATTGCACAGTGGAGCCTGTGAAGAATTTCCTATTGCTTGGTCTGAACCTGCCTTCCTCTCTTTCCAGCTGATGCTTCCCTGTGCCTCTGAAGCTTCCTCTGCACAAGTCCAAAGCGACAACCCCTGTCCATGGAATCACAGAATCAGCCAGCCTGGAAAAGACCTCAGAGATCATCAAGTCCAAGCTGTCACCCAACACCTCCTGACAACTAAACCATGGCTCCAAGGGCCACATCCAATCCCCTCTTGAACACCTCCAGGGATGGGGACTCCACCACCTCCCTGGGCAGCACATCCCAGTGGCCAATTCCTCTTTCTGGGAAGAACTTTCTCCTCACCTCCAGCCTCAACCTCCCCTGGCACAGCTTGAGGCTGTGTCCTCTTGTACTGGTGCTGGTTGTCCATGATGCACTCCAAGCCTGAAAGGAACAAGCTGGCAGAGATGGAGATGATGGAGAGAGAAGCAGATAATGGTGTGACCATTAGGAGAGGAGGTAACGAAGCGCAGTGCAGGAAAGCATCCGAGAGCCCCAGCACTCCTGCCAGCCAGAGATGGCTGCCTCCAAGCCCACTTGATTGCACTTAATTGCAAAAGATCCCCTCAAACCTGCTGAGCCAAGGCTTCCACAGCCAGCTGGGATCTCTGGCTATTCATGGCTAGCACAACCCAGGACCTCAGTAAGAGAATAGAAAGAAGAAGAGCCAGGGTATAGTGCTGCAGCTGTCCATGAAAGGATCATAGAATTGTCAGGGCTGGAAGGGAGCTCAAGGCTCAGCCAGTTCCAACCCCCCTGCCATGGCCAGGGACACCTCACACTACAGCAGGTTGCTCACAGCCACCTCCAGCCTGGCTGCAAACACCTCCAGGCAGGAGGCTTCCACCACCTCCCTGGGCAACCTGTGCCAGGCTCTCACCACCCTCCTGGGGAACAACTTCTTCCTCACAGCCAATCTCGATCTCGCCATTTCTAGTTTTGCTCCATCCCCCCCAGTCCTATCCCTCCCTGACACCCTCAAAAGTCCCTCCCCAGCTTGCTGAGAGCCCCCTTCAGATCCTGGAAGGCCACAATTAGGTCTCCTTGGAGATCTCAGCTGGATCCTGAAGATGCAATCCCTTGTTGGGCAGTTGAGGGTCACTTGTCCTGTCTGCTCCACCCTGCAGGTGCCACCTCTGCCTTCCTGCACCCCAAGGTGGGGCACAAGCTGTGGCAGTGCCCTTGGTGTGCTCAGGAGCAAATCTAAGCCAGAGCCTTTGTGCAGCCCAGCCCTTGGCAGGAGCTCTCCCCATCAGCTTCTCCCTGCTAGAAGCAGCCTCTGGCTGTGCAAAGCTGCCCTGAACTGCAGCAAGTGCCTGAGTGAGCAGAGCCTGAGCCGGGCAGGGCCAGCACTGAGCAGAACTGGTTCTGGTCTAGCTCACAGCTGGGCAGATGGCTGCTAACTCCCAGACACACCTCACGGGCAGGTGATGAGCTGAAGCTGCCAGTCCCACAGCTGACAAGGGCCAGCCAGGGGTATCTGAGCAGAAAGCTCCCCGGCAAGCCGGCTGCTGCCTGTGTGTGAGCTCAGCGAGGAGGGGACTGACTGCTTTCACATTGGCCTTTTAGCGACAGCGGCTACCCGAGCCGCCAGCTTTCAGCAGCAGCTGCAATGTCTTGCCGGAGAGTGTTTACCACACTTAGCACTCTGTGCTGAGCTCCCTTGCTCAAACGGGAGCCCATCTTTTATTCACACGAGCAGGCACTTCGCAGGCACAGCTTTGTTTCACTCCCCCGGTGCCGGGTACCCAGATGCTGCGCTGGTATGCAGCTTGCTGCTGCGGTCAGAGCGTTTGAAGGGCGTGAATTCGAGGGCCAGGAAGCCTATTCAAAAGGTCTAATAGCCATCAGCAGGAGTAGCTGAATGCATTCCCCCTCGTTCTGGGCGGGTTTGCTCTAATCCTGCTGCGGCTGCGAGTGCTGCTGTTGTGTTAGCTGAATTCCCTCACGCCACCTCTCAGCCAGCAAATGCTTTCCACCAAAACAAGCCCAGCTGATTGTGCTCAAACCCTTCCATGCTTCGAGAGAGGTCTGTCGGCTGGGGGCATTTGGTGCAAAATCAAAACAACATCCAGGGGGACTCTGAGGCTTGGTAACTGCACACCTGAAGGATGGCCAAGGGCTCGGGCCCAGCCAACGTGGATTTAGCAAGGGCAGGTCCTGCCTCTCCAACCTGATCTCCTTCTATGCCCAGGTGACTGCCTGGTGGATGTGGGGCAGGCTGTGGATGTGGTCTACCTGGACTTCAGCAAGGCCTTTGACACCATCCCCCACAGCAAACTGCTGGCTGAGCTGTCAGCCCCTGGCTGGGACAGCAGCACTCTGAGCTGGCTTAGGAACTGGCTGGAGGCTGAGCCCAGAGAGTGGTGGTGAATGGTGCCACAGCCAGCTGGCAGCCAGGCACCAGTGGTGTCCCCCAGGGATCAGTGCTGGGCCCCAGCCTCTTTAATATCTTCATTGATGATCTGGATGAGGGGATGGAGTCAGTCAGCAGCAAATTTGCAGATGACAGCAAGCTGGGGGCAGATGTTGGTCAGTTAGAGGACAGAAGGGCTCTGCAGAGGGACCTTGACCGACTGGACAGATGGGCAGAGGCCAGCAGGATGACATTCAACAAGTCCAAGTGCCAGGGGCTGCACTTTGGCCACAACAACCCCAGGCAGAGCTACAGGCTGGGGGCAGAGTGGCTGAGAGCTGCCAAACAGAGAGGGACCTGGGGGTGCAGATTGACAGCTGCTTAAACATGAGCCAGCAGTGTGCCCAGGGGGACAAGAAGGCCAAGGGCATCCTGGCCTGCATCAGGAAGAGTGTGGCCAGCAGGAGCAGGGAAGTCCTTGTGCCCTGTGCTCAGCACTGGTTAGGCCACACCTGGAGTCCTGTGTCCAGTTCTGGGCCCCTCAGTTCAAGAAGGACATTGAGAGACTTGAAGGTGTCCAGAGAAGGGCAACAAAGCTGGGGAGGGGTCTGGAGCACAGCCCTGTGAGGAGAGGCTGAGGGAGCTGGGGTTGCTTAGCCTGCAGAAGAGGAGGCTCAGGGGAGACCTTCTTGCACTCTGCAACTCCCTGAAGGGAGGTTGTAGCCAGGTGGGGGTTGGGCTCTGCTCCCAGGCAAGCAGCACCAGAACAAGAGGACACAGTCTCAAGCTGTGCCAGGGGAGGTTTAGGCTGGAGGCGAGGAGAAAGTTCTTCCCAGAAAGAGATTGGCCATTGGGATGTGCTGCCCAGGGAGGTGGTGGAGTCCCCATCCCTGGAGGTGTTCAAGAGGGGATTGCACAGGACACTTGGAGCCATGGTCTAGTAGTCATGAGGTCTTGGGTGAGAGGTTGGACTTGATGATCTTTGAGGTCTTTTCTTTGATTCTTGTTGATTCTATGATTCTATGGGTTGTCAGGAGCTTCTTCCTAACATCAACAATCCGACCTTCAGCTGGTGTATACTGTGTCTGAGAGGTACCAAGAAGGGAAGGAAAAGGATGAGGGGAAAGGGGAGGTTGCAAGGAGCCCCCCTGGACTGCCCAGAGGTGTCTGGGAACCTTGTGCTCTTTGAAAATTGCAAATATATATAGAATCATAGAATAATTGTCAGGGTTGGAAGGGACCTCAAGGCTCAGCCAGCTCCAACCCCCCTGCCATGGCCAGGGACACCTCACACTGCAGCAGGTTGCTCACAGCCACATCCAGCCTGGCCTTAAAGACCCCCCAGGATGAGGCTTCCACCACCTCCCTGGGCAACCTGTGCCAGGCTCTCACCACCCTCATGGGGAAGAACTTCTTCCTAACATCCAATCTGAATAATAAACCCCCCTGGATGCCTGCAGAGGAGCACAGCCTGACCTTATCTATATGCAAATGGTGGAGCCTTCTTCCTGCTGGTGAGGGCAGGTGAGCTGGCTGTAATGTGCCTGATAACAGCTCTGCATTTGCATTGCACCAGGCACTGCCAGCAACTCCTCTCTGCTTTGCTCACTGACTTAGGCTGTACTTAAAGAAATGAAATCCCTCCTGATCAGAAGGCTCCATTTGGCTGCCACCTGTTACAGAACCCACCAGAGCTTGGGGAATCTTCCAGCCCTCAGCTCCCACCCCCTTAGTCAGCAGGGTTTGCCTCCTTGTTCTTTGTCATCAGGCAGTATTGACATGGAAACCAGCTTCTGGTGCTGAGGAGCCCATCTGTTCCTGCTGTTACCTCCTCACCTGAAGTCAACGAGTCCTACTTACTGAGTTTTGGGTGCCTGTGAGTTGTAAGGACCTAAGGAGTTAAAGGATGAGAGGGAAGAACAACAGAGTAGAAATGAATAGCAGAGGTTCTTCCAGGGTGCAGGATGGTTCCCTGCACAGGAGACTGTGCTCAGCACTGCTTAGGCCACACCTTGAGTCCTGTGTCCAGTTCTGGGCTCCTCAGGTTAGGAAAGATGTTGAGATGCTGGAAGGTGTCCAGAGAAGGGCAACAAAGCTGGGGAGGGGTCTGGAGCACAGCCCTGGGAGGAGAGGCTGAGGGAGCTGGGGTTTCTGGGGTGAGGCACTTGGTGCCATGGTTTAGTTGATCAGATGATGTTGGGTGATAGGCTGGACTTGATGATCTCAAAGGTCTTTTCCAACCTGGTTAATTCTGTGATTCTGTGAGATGTGGTGGCCTCTGCAGCAGCAGATTCCCAGAACCTGTGTCCTGTGTCCAGAGAAGGGCCACAAGAATGATCAGAGATCTGGGAGGTCTGCTGTGTGAGGTAAGGCTGAGAGGTCTGGGTTTGTACAGCCTTGAGAAGAGAAGGACTGGGGGAGACCTCATAGAATCAATAAGGTTGGAAAAGACCTCAGAGATCATCAAGTCCAAGCTGTCACCCAACACCTCCTGTCAACTAAACCATGGCTCCAAGTGCCACATCCAATCCCCTCTTCAACACCTCCAGAGATGTGGACTCCACCATTTCCATGGGCAGCACATCCCAATGGCCAATCTCTCTGTCTGGGAAGAACTTTCTCCTCACCTCCAGCCTAAACCTCCCCTGGCACAGCTTGAGACTGTGTCCTCTTGTTCTGGTGCTGGGTGCCTGGGAGAAGAGACCAACTCCCACCTGGATCCAACCTCCCTTCAGGGAGTTGGAGAGAGCAAGAAGGTCTCCCCTGAGCTTCCTCTCCTCCAGGCTAAGCAACCCCAGCTCCCTCAGCCTCTCCTCACAGGGCTGTGCTCCAGACCCCTCCCCAGCCTCCTTGCCCTTCTCTGGACACCTCAGAGTCCAGTCTCTCAATGTCCTTCTTGAACTGAGGAGCCCAGACCTGGACACAGGACTCAAGAAAGGAATAGCTATGCTCCACAGAGCAACTGTGAAGATCACTGTTCTCCATGAGAGCAGCTGGACATTGGAATCACCTCCCAAAGGCGGCAGTGGATTCCCCTACCTCGGACAGGCTTAAGCCTCAGCTTGCCAGGGTGCTGGGCCAGCTCATTTCATCTCCACCATGACCTAGAAATGGGCCAGATGATCCTTGAGGCCCCTTCCAAGCTGGCATTCAGTGATTCCCATCCAAACAGAAACACACAGCCTCCTTGACAGGGAATTCAGGCTGAAGCTGGGGGATTACTGGGTGCTACAATGCCTCTTCCACAGAGTTAATGTGGTAGTACAGTGTGAGTCTAGACACGTACTGCAGGGCTGATTTAGGATCTTAAAGAGGATTCTGCCTTTCATTCTGCCTTTTATTAAAAGCTTTGTAGTACATCTTTAAAGAGCCACTAAAGCCACAATGAAAACAGAAAAGAGAGAAGAATAGAAGCAGGAAGGTTCTTAAATGGATTTCTTCCCCCATTTCCTCCCTTGCCTCTACCAAAAGTCTGAGGGTATTTGCATAAAAACATAATGTTCCTTTTCCCCCCACACCCCCCTCTGACAACACAACTCCTCTGCCTTTTTGCTTTCTTCTCCTGAAAGCTGAGGGCCAGTGTGTGAAGACTCATGTCAGATGTGGAGGAGCAGAATGCCTCAGGTTTGGAAGCGCATCCAAACTCCATCCAGCTGCAGCCTGGTGGAGGTAGAACAGCATGGGATAGGATAGGATAGGATAGGATAGGATAGGATAGGATAGGATAGGATAGGATAGGATAGGATAGGATAGGATAGAATTAACCACGTTGGAAAAGACCTTCAAGATCATCAAGTCCAATCTATCACCCAACACCATCTGATCAACTAAACCATGGCACCAAGTGCCTCATCCAGGCTCTTCCTAAACACCTCCAGTGATGGTGACTCCACCACCTCCCTGGGCAGCACATCCCAATGGCCAATCTCTCTTGCTGGGAAGAATTTCTTCCAGCCAAAACCTCCCCTGGCACAGCTTGAGACTGTGTCCTCTTGTTCTGGTGCTGGTTGCCTGGGAGAAGAGACCGACCCCCACCTGGCTACAACCTCTCTTCAGGTAGCTGTAGAGAACCAGAAAGCAGCAAAAGTCCTGTCTCATGCTCAGCAGGCTCCTGCCAGCTGACAGGCTCAGTTCTGGCAGAGCAGTGGGAGCAGGAACAGGAGCAGGAGCAGGGGCAGAAGCAGGAGGTGTTTCATCAGCAGAGAAGTTCCATTGGAGCCCATGGAGGAGGGTCTGGGGCTTTGCAGGACAGGTTGGGAGGGGAGAAAGGTGCCCAGGTCACCAATCTGGGCAGTTTGAGAGCTAGTTGTCCCTAAGGCTGTGTGCATGTAGCACAGCCAGGGAGGCAGATCTCAGTCTAGGAGGGAGGGTCAGGCTGGTGTGGGGACAAGGTGACAGCATCAGGGTGTAGTGAGAGGAAAGGCTTTGCAGTGCCACTAGCTGTGGCCTGTGGCAACATGAGCTAGGCAGTTTCTCATCTCCAGGGATGGAGAGCCACAAGGATGATCAGGGGACTTGAGCATCTCCCCTGTGAAGAGAGACTGAGAGCCCTGGGGCTGTTCAGCCTAGAGAAGAGAAGACTGAGAGGGGATCTGATCAATGTCTATCAATACCTGAGGGGTGGGTGTCAGGTGGAGGGGTCCAAGCTCTTTTGGATGGTGTGCACTAGTAAGACAAGAGCCAACAGGGACAAGCATGAACACAGAAGGTTTCAGCTCAACATGAGGAGAAAGTGCTTTACAGTGAGGGTGACAGAGCCCTGCAGCAGGCTGCCAAGAGGGGTTGTGGAGTCTCCTTCTCTTGACACATTTAAACCCCACCTGGATGCATTCCTGTGCAGACTGCCCTGGGTGAGGCTGCTTTTGGCAGGGGGCTTGGACTGGATGATCTCTGGAGTACAGAGTGTGATACTGTGACAATTGTCAGTGCTGCTGGCTTTCCAAACCATGAGGCCAGGCAAGCTTTGATCAGCCATGGTAAGCAGAGTCTCTGTAATTTGCAGGTTTGAGACACATGATAGCCTCCAGTTTGCTTCCAGCCCTACATGTGGCACCTCCAAACTGTCTGTGGAGAGAAGGTAAGAAGCTAAACAAGGTGTGGATGTGGGGTTGATTCCCCCCCCCTTTAAAAGATCCAACATTCCTCAGTCTGGAGCAGCAGCTGTGCTGCAGCAGCTTCCACAGGAGATGCTTAAGCTGCTGATCCTGCTGCTGGGGGAGGCTCAGGGCAAAACAACAGGTCATTGAGAAATCACCTCCTTTGTCTGCAGCTACAGACAGAAACTGGGTTTGAACTCAGATCCCCCGAGAAGCCAGCTCTGTACCTGGCCTCCCCACCTCCCATACAGCCACAGGCAAATCACTTCATCTCACCCAACTCCAGCTACCCAGCTGCGGAGCTTTGTTCATCCAGGCCCTTCTCTGACAGACTGCAAGCCCTGTGGGGCACAGACTCCTGCTCTTCCCCTGCGTGGAGAACAACTCTTTTACCCTCCCCCACATAACCACAAGCTGCACTGTGTGAATCCACTAAGCCCCAGGACTTCACAAAGCTACCTGGAAACACAACAGAGCGACTCTGCTGCTCTCCCGTGTCGCCTCCAGCCTTTGGATGCAGATTCAGCTTCCGAGCTACAACAGTGCTGCAGGCAGCTGCCCCGGCAGTCACAAAACCTCAGGAGCCCCAGGCAGACTGCAGCTAAATTTAGATCCTCCCTTTCCACCCTTCGGCTGGGATTGTGGCAGATTGATTTTCCTCTCTCCAGCGAGGAGAAAGCCCTCTCTGCAGTCAGGGCTGCTCAGAGGGATCCCTTGTTTCTCTGGTTAGTTATTACCCTCCCGCAGGGCGCAGGGGGCCCTGTTTGCACTGGGAACAGCAGCCAAGCTGTTCGGAGCAAAACGGTGAGCGCCAGCTCCCTTCAGCAAAGCATCAAGGCTAGCAACAGCCCTGCGTGGCTGCGGCTAGCGGGAGCCGCAGGGCAGCATCGCCTCCTCCTCGGGGGAGGGGCCCGGCGCGGCTGGACTCCCAGCCCAGCAACCCTCAGGGGCTCTGGGATGCAAACCCAGCTGCGACCCTTCCCCCTTGGTCACAAAGTCATGGAATCACAGAATCAAACAGGTGGGAAAAGACCTCAGAGATCGAGTCCAACCCATTCCCTAATACCTAACACCTCCTGACTCCTAAACCATGGCTCCAAGTGCCACATCCACTCCCCTCTTGAACACCTCCAGGGATGGGGACTCCACCACCTCTCTGGGCAGCACATCCCAATAGTCAATTACTCTCTCTGGGAAAAACTTTCTCCTCACCGCAAGCCTAAACTTCCCCTGGTGCAGCCTGAGACTGTGTCCTCTTGTTCTGGTACCAGCTGCCTGGGAGAAGAGACCAACCCCCACCTGGCTCCAAGCTCCCTTCAGGGAGTTGCAAGAAGGTCTCCCCTGAGCCTCCTCTTCTCCAGGCTAAGCAACCCCAGCTCCCTCAGCCTCTCCTCACAGGGCTGTGCTCCAGACCCCTCCCCAGCTTTGTTGCCCTTCTCTGGACACTTTCAAGTCTCTCAATGTCCTTCTTAAATTGAGGAGCCCAGAACTGGACACAGGACTCAAAGTGTGGCCTAAGCAGTGCTGAGCACAGGGCACAATGACTTCCCTGCTCCTGCTGGCCACACTCTTCCTGATGCAGGCCAGGATGCCATTGGCCTTCCTGGCCACCTGGGCACAGTGCCTAAAAGCCACTGGTAACCCAGACAGGTGCACAACCCCATCCACCCCTGCAGCATGGCTTTCTGTAGGACTCCAACCCATCAAACCAAAGACTTGTCCCTTGCCAGATCAAAAATAACCCTCCAAAAAAAAACCCTCAATGAAACCAAAACCTCTTTGCCCTGGGGCCACTCGATGCTTGCTTTAATTGCATCACTCCATTAAGGAGGCTGGGATTTAAGTCTGGATGTCAGGTCTGCATTAAGATTGATAGCAGCTGGTTAGCCATTTTCCTTGGGTATTAGTGGCAGAGCTTTCTCCTGGTGATTCCTCATCCCTCATAACAAGATGAAGGACTCCAGCCACTCAACTCAGCTTGAGCTGTGACCAGCAATCAAATGGTCAAAGGGAAGAGAAGGGAAGCCTGCATCACTGCTAAGCAGCTGCTCAGGACCACAGTGCCCAACACTTCACCCAGGTTTCAATCTGAGCTGTGAAAAAAACAACATTTCAGAGACAATTAAAACCCCATAAGCAATCATGTGTGAACCTTCCTGGGTGCAGCTACTGCATAAGAAACAAGGACAGACCAGCAGAGGAAGGAATCCTAGCTTCATCTAACCCTTTAATGGGTGTTCATTAACCAAGTGATTACCCCAATTTAGAACTTGTTACAGACTGGAACTCTCACAGACCTCCCCATGTTGCATCCCCGGCTCAGTGCAGACAGTGTTGAGCAGGTTTATGGGCAGTGGAGGTGAGGGATGCTCACAGACTGAGCACACCTGACCCCTCCAGACCATCCCAGGCTCTTCAGCCAGGCTCTGCTCACTTGCTCCCTGGACAAAGAGCAATGGATGTAAGCTGCAGCACAGGAGGTTCCAGCTCAACACAAGGGGGAACTTCTTCCCTGTGAGGCTCCCAGAGCCCTGGAGCAGGCTGCCCAGAGAGGTTGTGGAGTCTCCTTCTCTGGAGGCTTCCCAGCCCCATCTGGATGTGTTCCTGTGTGACCTGTGCTGGATTCTCTGCTCCTGCTCTGGCAGGGGGGTTGGACTTGCTGATTTCTATGGGTCCCTTCCAACCCCTAACATCCTGTGATCTGTGATCCCATGGCTACTAACTGACTTGGTTGGGAGGCCACTGGTGTGTACTGGAGAGTGGGGCAGCAAACTGAGGAGCCACTGTGAAATAGGTGGTTAACATCAGAGCACAGGAGGGGAAAAGCTTCACCCAGCCCCATGTTCACTGCAGAGCAGGCAGAAGCATGCAGAAAAGCACTCCCTGGAGGAAGCAGAGTGGCTGCCTCTGAGAGGAGACCAAGGCAGCCAAGGTCTGGTGGGTTGCTGGTGACAGGTTCAAGCTGCTCAGGCTGAGAAGGCAAGAACAGGGCAGGAACTGGTGGGTGGAAGCTGGGCACTGTTCACTGCTGAGCACTGTGCACAGCAAGACAAATGTTAACCAGCCACAGTTACCACGAGCAGGAGCTAGATTTGCTGTTCCCTGCAGCATTTAAATCAGGGCTGGACACCCCTGCAAAACAGGTGCAGCTGCCAGGGTGACATTTCATGCTGGTGCAGGAGGTGTGACCAGCTCAGCAGCCTCCCTGCTCTCCCCCTTCTGGAGAGCTGCCAGCTGGGCACAGCCTGCCCCTGCCCAACAAGCTCCTGACTGGAAGAGCTGCAAGTCCATGTCAGACAGCAGCAGCCAGACACCTCTGACCACACTCTTACAGCCCCTGAGACAGGCAGGGCAGCTTGCTTTGACCTCAGACATGTAACAGTGATGGAGTTCACTTACCTGCAGTGAAGCTGAGGAGCACAGCAGTAGCTCTGCCAGCTCTGGGCCCTTTGAGGCCTTTTCCAACCTTATTGATTCTATGATTCTACTCTTTAACTGTGGCTATGAGCATAGGCCTGGGAGAGGACACATGGTAATGCTTGCCTTCAGTATTAGAGTGGGTGAGATCTGAGCAGCAGAGGGTCTGATCACACACCCAGCTGCAGCACTGCAGGGGAGCAACTGAATCACAGAATCATAGAAGCAGCAAGGTTGGAAAAGACCTCAGAGATCATCAAGTCCAAGCTGTCACCCAACCCCTCCTGACAACT